>NW_008673004.1:112721-138262 GCF_000695815.1 Acanthisitta chloris
TCTGAACCTCACATTTAGCATGGTGTGCCACAGGGTAGGGTCATACAGCCCAACCCTCAGTGTTCCTCTGGCTGCTAAATCTTACAGCAGGGACCATGAGAAAATGCTGAACTAGGGCAGACTGAGAAATTTAAAGTTTAAACTTCCTCTTTGAAATATTTTCCTTGCACTTGCCCATCTTCCAATCATCAAAATATATCCACTATGCTCACATTTAGCATGGTGTGCCACAGGGTAGGGTCATACAGCCCAACCCTCAGTGTTCCTCTGGCTGCTAAATCTTACAGCAGGGACCATGAGAAAATGCTGAACTAGGGCAGACTGAGAAATTTAAAGTTTAAACTTCCTCTTTGAAATATTTTCCTTGCACTTGCCCATCTTCCAATCATCAAAATATATCCACTATGTGAATAAATAATCTGTCCTATTAAAACTCCATTCTAGTCTATAAAATCTCTACAGTTAATTAAAAAGAAATAAATTGGTAGATAATAATTTATGTTGTTGCTTTGTCCCAATAGGAGTTTTAATAGGACTTCACATGGCACATCCACAACCACAACACTTAGCAACATCTCTGCTCTTCCCTGTCATGGGCAATAGGCAGTGAAAAGAACCACTAAGGTTTTATTCTACCAGTCCAGGTTTTCCATGGGAAGGCCAAAGTGCACAGCATCAACCACTTTTCAGCAAACCACAAACTACCTCTATTCCAGCTCTGAATCTGAGCTACACCAGTAGCAGCTTCTCTCAAAACTTTGAAGCAGGGAGGAATGTCCAAATTGCAGGGATGTATGGCTTATTCTGACTTTAGCAATTCAGTGACCTTTGCAAAGAGCATTTGTCAGGAGCAGTAAGAAAAAATTTTAGGACATTTAGGGCCAAGCCCTTTTAGAAATACACCATATAATAATGCATTTCGTTTCCAAGGGCTGTAGGCAGACTGAAGTGGATATCATATCTGTTAGCTGGGCACGTCCAACGAGCATAATTTTGTCTTGGCTGGTTTATTTGTAGCTCAGCTTCATTTTGAGAGCTGGGGCCTGATCCTCGCATACAGCTACGGCTATCTTAAGGACGAGTTTTGATTTGAAACCCCTCAATTCTGCAAGGAAGATGCAGCTTCTATACAGCACAGACAACTCCTCAGGAAGAGAGTGGGATAAAGGAAGACAATGCAGTTAATATAGAAAAGGAATAAATAAGGAGCAAGTAGTGAAGCCAGTGTAAATGGAGGAGATTGGAATAAAGACATGGGAAGGGCAGAAGAACACACACAGCTTTGTGCTGTTGATGGCACTCTATTACAGGGAGATCAAGGTTGAAACCTACTGAATTGTTTAATTCTTTAGCTAGGCAGAAATATTCAGCCTCTGATCCAGCAGAGCTCTAGAACAGCAGTTGCATGGCTTCAGTCTCACCACAGAGTGTCACCCTCCACCAGTTTTACTGCAGCAACTCCACTTCTGGGGAAAAATGGAAAAAGGACTTTTCCCTTTTTCTCTAGGAATGGAGTTGAGCTGCAGTGTAGGAGGATGAAGCAGAGTGGCTAAAGTGCAGGAGGACGAAGGTTTGCCATAGCCTTTGGGCTCGGTGCTGCCAAAGTTGAGTAATTTACTGCTAATAACCGACAAATCAAAACAAACTCTGGGGATGAGTTAAACCATTTCCCCTTCACAAACCCCATGAAATGCTTCACAAGAAAAACAAGGAACCAGTAGTTTAGAACCAAATTTTATTAAAGAAAAACCTGGAGTGCAGGTTCTCAGGACAAATGCATACCTTTGGATGCAGTGGAGTACACAGGTACGTATACAGTAGTTTGCCTGCTACATGTTTGGAAGCTGAAAGAGACTGTGATAATCTGTACTGCACAGTTCATTACCATCGTTAAAAGTTGCCAAAAAGTCGGTTGTGGATCACTAACAGATACTTGGTTATGTGTGTGCACTACATATTGCACAAGACTTTTCGATTAAGCTATTGCTTGTGCAATCGGATCACAGTTAAGTGTTACGTTAAGCATATTCAAACATATATTTGTTTCTTTTTCTCAAAAACAGCACATCACTACAAAACTGCCATTGAATGTTACATATTTACAAAAATATACAAATAACACTTTTCCCCATTTATGACAATGCACCAGTTACGGATTAATTTCATTCTTCCCTTGAGCCCTGATACTGTATACAAAGAAACCTGCTCAAAGTCAAGGTCACCTGAAACAAAATTAGGAGAAGGCATGTTCTGTTTTCACAAATACTAGAGTGTGCAAAGGCAGAAGGAGAGGATGGTGTAGTCACACATGTTAAAGATATGGACTATAACATACTGACTGCTAAGAGCCTTTACTTGGGTCAGAAGGGCCCCTTTGTCAGAAATCCAGTTAGACACAGTGCAAAGCATTTGCTGATCAAGCAGCCACAAGTAGTTCAAAAACTAAGTTCTACCTTGGTTGTAATTAGCTCACAGCTATCCAAGATACTCTCGTGCTAGCCTTGGGAATAAGACTTACAGTGAAAATCAGTGTGAGTACAGGCACACTGAGAAGATGACTGATTTTAACCTTCAGCTGCACTCAAAATTCACCATGGGTGAAATTCTTCCGTAACACAAAGCTGAACTGACAAAGGCTGGGGAACTGCATGGTCATAAAGGAGGGTAGAATTTGGGGGGTAGAAAATGATTTTTCCACATTTTTCTACATTTACAACAGGGTAGAGAAAAATGCTTTGTGAATCTTCACAAGATGTATGTCAGATCTATTTTTTATTTAATTGGCTTTCATATATTTACCGAGAGCTGTAGCACTAACTTGCAAAAAAATATGATTTGGGCTTGGTTGAATTACCATTTTTTCTCCTTTTTTTCACATGGCTAATGCCAGCAAAATCTACATGATTTATCTGTCTGAGTCTGGAGACTTTTGAGAGATTTTGCACCTACCTGTGCTAAAACAGCCACAGATGCACTGTAAAGAAGCCAGTTGTCATCCTGTTCTCTTAAAATGGAAAATTTTCCCATTCCAACTCTCATTTTCTCTCCAAATATTCCTCCACTTTAGGATGAACTGATATTTCTAGAGCAGCTTCATAAATACAGAGCAATGATAGAAAGATAATTTCATTTAGGTGAGGAAGGGCAATATCTGATGTCTCCTAAAATCACACTTGCAGTGCACTAGGGCAATATTCTTTAAAACCACCTTCCCTTCTGCAGAGATACATATCTAAGTATAATGGAAAGTTAAATCACAGGAGCTGTACATATTTGTGGAAAAAAAAGCACAAAAGTGGAAACTTCCCAAAGCAGTCTGCCAGATGATCAAGTTCCCAAGCTCTTCCAATCTGCTATTCCTCTGCAAACTTCTTCTTGTATTTATTTTTCCTCAGTCACACAGAAGAGGATGAAAACTACTTAATCCCCTTTTGACATCAACCCACCTTATGGCAGAACCACAATCAGAGAAAAGCAGCTCAGAACAGACTGGGATCAAGTGAGGAGAATTCAGGTATCCTTCTTCATTTGATTATGTTTTCCCTCCAGAGCCTTCTGCACCGCAGCAAGCGCAACCCATGACTTACACCCATGAGGAAATAAATCACAGCTTGTCAGTGACAAATGAAGAAAAGGAGCTGTACTCAAAGGCCTAGTGTGTGTATGAAATGGAGGAACTCTCTGTTCCTAAAATTAAAATTTCTAGTCACATGTTCAGTAAACTCCAGTTGCTGGTGTTTACCCTTAGGAATACTATACCAACTCCATTTATCTTCTCTAAACATTATAAAATTACAGCTCATAGAGGTATTCTAGAAAATTACATTTAAGCAGTATAAATCCAAGACACAGACCCTATCAAATAATTCTTCCCCCTTGTCTCCTAGCTCAGTGCTGTGCTAAGGAGGAACACCATTAGCAAATGCCCCACAATCATCTCAGAAGTAAACCAATATTGGAGCCACCTCTGGAGCACATATACAGGCATCCAGTCTCCTGGGAAGCAATCTCTTTTCCATGCACCTCAGGTGGGATGTTGCTGTGAGTCAGATCTGCCTCAAATTATAGGTAGAAATGGTGATAATTTCACACATTCCTAGCGCTCCATCAATTGAGACTCATGGTTTAAAGTCTCTGTATGCAACCAGCAAAACTGCAAATAGCTGCCATATAAATTAAAGTAAGCTTCAAGGCAAAACAAAATCAACAACTTATGGTAAAATCATTCACACTGGTAAGACTTTCTCCCTGCTTTTCCTTGTCTTGCTTAGTCCTATGCTCCCCTACTTCCCACATCTCTCATATACACTCCCTCCCTAACACAGGCTCTACCCTTCAAAGATACTGCTCAGCTTTTCAATTATCTTATTCCCATTAACTTCTCCAAGCTACTCCAACAAGACAATTATGCCGAATCTATCTGGTGACTTGACTTAAACTTGCATTTTATGGAACTTGAAAGCAAACCATTTGCCTCTGCCTCTAGGCAAAGTTGCATACAGACCCATTCCACAAACCTGTCAAGTCAAATTGCTCCCAACTCTATTAGCAAAGAACCCACTTTACCTTACCTATTCTTCAGCTTCAGGTTGTAACATTTTCTGTAAAAGGCTGTGTATGAGTTTAGGTCTCACCATTTCCCATACTGAAATACAAATGAAGCCCAATGATCTGCCAAGGCTCTGCCCAGCCTTGCTGTAATTCTGCCCTTGCTGTCCTCCAGGAAACTCATGCAAACACCATGTCCTCATCCCCATAATCCAAAAGGAGGCAGAAGTCAGCATGTAGAAGGTAATACGTATAGCTGCCTGCCAATTAAATCTATAATTTCACTACAGACCAACGGCAAGGTCAATATATACACTGATGAGAGAGGAAATGCTATAGTTAATTATTCTTTCAGAGAGTACAATACTCATCCCACATCCCAAACTAGAAGCATGTGCTTCTGAGAGAAGTACTGGAAAGAAAAATGAGGAGAATTCCAGAAAGACTTTGAGAAAATAAGAGCCAAAATTAAAAGTGAGAGGATTAAAAGATACTAAAGTGGGAAAGAAATAGGAAGGATGGACTACAATGAGACAAAGCACAGGGAACTTCATCAACCCAGATAATACAGCAGAGCTCAGAGAAGAGGCAGAGATGGGGAAGAGATTTTGATTCTTTTTGCTGTCACTGAGGACACAGTAGGATGCATATTCAATAATAAGAGAGAGAAACAGAACATGAAGCAAACCAAGAAGGAAGGAATAAGTGGACTGAAGAGAACTGTCATCAGGAGGAGGAGGCAGGTAAGGTAGAGCAACAAACAGCAGCAATAATGAAAAAGAACAACAGGACAACAAAAGGAGGCGAAACAGAAGAGAATGGAAATTCAGGCTTTATATATATGTATGTAAAGCATCACCAACTACTTAGAAAAGAGTTAGAAGCTTTAAACAATGCAGGTGACTTGTCTGAAGAGTTCAGCCTCTTAAAAGATTAACCCCAAAGAAAGTGTATTTAGAAGCAAATGAAGCCAGTGAATTGAGCAATTTCCTGGGCATCTTGGTTGTGGAGATATCCTGTAATCTTTTAATCATTTAAACACCCTGCTATGAATCTGGGATATACAAGTGGTGTATTAAAATATTCTCCTTTAGAATAGTTTTACCATTTGCAAACTGTCTATGTGCATAAAACTGATGTTTGGGGTCACACTTCTCCTTTTGCACAGTCCTGTCTGTTCATAATCCATACCAAGAATATCTCCAAAGCTACATGGATATAAGCCTGCTGTTTTCCTATATGAGCTGTTCTCATTAAAAAGTATCTTCTTCACCATTTCAGAAAGATTTCCTTTTTTAAACTGTTTTAGTCAATAAGCAGTGTGAATTAATACTTTTTTGGGGTACTTTTAAACTCAAATAAGCCAATTCATGTGCTTTGATCTGCAAGAGCAGACACTTTCAGTAAGAACTAAATATAACTATCAAAAGGTGGCTAAAATTAGCAGCAAATAAAATAGAAATAGAAGACACGCTAAGAAAGTTATTTGGAACGCCTGGCTTTCCTGGAGATTAACATACTTGTTACACCATTAAAAATACATGCAGAAAAGGCATATTATTTAAGTAGTGCCATGTACTGCTGCCTGTCTTACTGCTGCTCGACAGGGCTTTATGTCCACTGCATTCCAAGTAATCAGTGTAAAGATGCAAATTCTACAGGAACTCAGAAATCAAGTCTGATCAATAATGCTGAAGTTTTTGTAATGTGTTCAAGTGTTGTAAGGAAATAATATTAAGCAGAATCACTTTCATCAGGGAAAGAATCCACTTCGTTTCAGGATTAGTAAATGTCAGTTCTAAAAGAAAATCAGTCTGGAGGGAGAGACAAGAGTTTGCAATTAAGAACAGGTATTTTTAGAGATACTATTAAAAAGTATTTCATGAAAACCTTAACAGCTCTTTGATAAGGATTTTTTTTCACACAGGTATGTTGTTGCATTTCTGAGTACATATCCCTAAGCCTTCCAGTATTTCTTGTCTTAGAGAGTCTTACAGAAGATCATCTCAGCTACCAGCACATAAACTAGCTGAAAACAGTAATGCTGACAAGCTTTACATAAGGAAAAAAACCCAAAGGCTGTAAAGAATGAAAGTCATACATGGCTCCACAATTCCTATTTTAAGTAATTTGCTACTCCATTTAACAGGAGGAAAAAGGCTGGGACTGAAGACTTATAGAAACGAGACCTCACACATGAAAAATCATGAAACTAACTTGCTGTATGAATCAACTCCAGTGGGGAAAAAAGAATATAATTCTTTAGCCTTCAGAGCCACCTGAAACACTGTTACAGGTTCTTCTTTACCTGATGCTATGTATTGTCTCTGTTTATGCAGCATACTTAAAGAAGGGAGAAAAAAACAACATTCAGGTTTGGAAAATGAGCTCTGCTAGTCCATTTTGATCTGAAGAAACCCTTCTGCAGCTCCTCCAGCTCAAGGTTACACAGAGATTCAGAGGCAATTCTGCCAAGGTGATCAGTTAGGTAGAAGAGTTGACTTGGGAACAGACGATTAAGAAATTAAGAGTGCTGCACAGCTTGACATTTCCCAAACCATGCAGGGTTAGGCTTTCAATGACAAAAGCAAACTCGGATCTGAGTTGTCACTTCAATGTCTATAGTCTAAAAATACATGAAAAACATTACAGGACAAAATGTGAATTTAAATGGCATTGAGAGAGCTAATACTGAGATAGCGAAAGGAAATAAAGAACATGAAAATACAGACTTAACATCAAGAAAATTATCTCAGCAGACCCTACAACTACTTATAGTCAATTAAATGCTATTCTAACACAACTTATAAAAGACTTTCCCAGACTAGTACAATTAGGCTATATGTCAGTCTCTTGAAGAAAGTTGTAGAAGCAATGTGAAACTGGGCCTAGAAGAGAGAAAATGAGCCAGGAAGCAACTTTTTGGATGGACTTAGAAGACACAACAAAATTTTGCATCTTCAAAATCAATATTTATAAAGGTAAATGCTTATAAATTTCTTCCTGGTGGAAAGCCAATATTTTGAGAGAAATGGGCACACACTTTCATCTAAAATGCTGAAATAAAAATTAAGATGGAAACAATACAGTGGTATCAATCAATACACAATAAAACAACTATAATGTAATAACTCCAACTGACAGGGACTGTGCAATGAAATAAAATTTTTAGTCTCTCTTTTGTCCCCAAAGTCTCATTGATGAAAAATTACAAAACTTTTTTTTCTAGGAAACACAGGAAAAAAATCTATGACTGAAATTGCAATTGATTCTATAAACTTAGCAACATTGTATTTGACTTGAAATAACACTAGAAATTCAAAGCTTCTCAGAACCACTGGTTCAACACCAAAAAGTTACTGCAAACAAATGCATGTATTTAATTTCCTAAAAGTAATTTTCCCCCCACATTTCTTTGAGCATGTATTTGCATAAGGAAGATGGAAACCACTGCAGTTCCATTCTATGGACTTCTACTAAAGACACAGCATACAGCAGTAGAGCATTTCTTCTAAAGTGATGTTTCATTGGGCCTAAAACACAGCTAACTATCATAACTACATCAGGTGAAACCTGCTTTGCACTAGGAAATACTAATGGCAAAACACTGATTTTTCTTTGTCTAGAGGACATTAACTTAACAAACTGTCTGCTTTATAAGAATAAACAGTTTACTCCCCTTTTCACTGGTCATCGAAAGAAGAAAACTCATCAAGAAGGATATAATTCAATCAGAATATCACAGAAGAGTTCCAAGAAATCATGGGGATAACAATAACATCTTGCCCCAGGCTGACACCTTCTATTTCTTCATAGCTATTTCCACCACCCTCTTCTACACAGTATAAAAACATACACTGCTTTATATTGCTTTTATCTTTGAGAAATTAATAAACACTATGTGTGGATTTTCCCTGAATGCCCTCTGAGCATTTCTGAGTCCTTTTTATGGATGGACCATTCCAAAGCCATATAAAACATTCCATGACAAAAAGGAAAATAAAGATTATAGCTGTAAATACTGATGGCTCTATTTGAATGTTTCAGTTCATATTACTTGGAGCATTCTGAAAAGTACAGGGTGTTTGTGAAATTCCAAATCAATGTTTAAGAAGACCAAAAGATGCTAATGAGGCCACTGCAGTGCCAGTTTTGCTGGTTTTAGTATAGTTCAATATCAGTGCTGATAAGTATCACTATACCCAATATTATGAAGTTTTTGATCAAACGAAACTGCAGAAAGATAAGTTGAAGACATTACTGTGTAACAGTGAAATCACAGCCAATGTTGCAGGGCTACCACATAACAATATGTTCCAATAACACTGATTAAATAAATTACCTTCTGTTTTGTACCTTTTTTGGGTTATGCATTTTTTACATTTATATATAATTGCAGCTGGTCTTTTAAGAACAGTGGTAATTACAGGTAAAATAAAGAAAGTGAAACCATTAATCATCTATGCTCACAAAATTCTTTCTCTCTAATGATCCTGAACAAACAGTAATTAATTTAGCCTCACAATACCCTTGTGAGGTAGGTAACTACTATTGGCCCCATTTTACAGGTGGGGAAACTGAGGCACATACAGGTTAAGAAACTTGCCCAAAGTCTGGGTACATGATCTCACAGACATCTTCTCTTTCTTGGCCATTACATCACTCTTCCTCTCTAATAAATTTAACTAAAACATGTAAAAATACTACGTGTGACTAGCACTTGTGCATAGAAGCAACTCTGTGTTTCAGAATACACATGTATCAGGATTTTAAATACATATAAAGGTAAAATGCTAAGGTATCATGGATGTAGTTCGAGAGATTTGAAAACTAGCACTAGTGAGCCTTTGAATTTAAAGATAAATCAAGACACCATGAATGAGAAATTGGTAAAAGGTTTTGTTTCCATTTTTAAAATAATTCATTTTAAAGTTGCTCTTGCCAGGAAATCAAAGGTTTCCTTTATTATCTGCTGGGTATTATGATTACAATTATGGTAATACCAACATCTCTCTAGAAAACACTGTTTTTAGGACATGACAAACCAACCTCACAGGAGTGTTGCATGAATCAAATTAATAAGCACTGAAAAGCATTATTACAGGCACTACATTGTGCTAAGTGTTAATTAGAGTACCAAGCAGTTAAATATGCCACCATGTTCCAAAGACTCCTGTGATCAGAGACACAAATCACCCTGAATTAAATGTATAAAAGTAGCCATTAAAGCATAAATTAGATGTGTGACCTAGTTCCAATAGAGTCTGTTGCCAATTAGACTAACCATGGGAAAACAACCATAAAGTAGAACTTCCATCCCATCCCTTGTCCATGAGGCTGGTTTGCCACTCACCTGCCCTATACAAATAACCCACTTCAAACTTATTTAACAGGAACAAGTAAGATGTTTGCAAGACTCTTTTATTCTCTGCTCCAGCTCATTTCCACCAGAAAAAGCAAGAAGAGCTGCTGAGGAGGGAAAGATGCTCATGCAACAATCCCAAGGGCTTCCAATGCACAACACATTTTGTATTTGCACTTGTTTCAAGAAACCCAGACTCAGATACATGTAAGACCTTAGATTTCCACACAGTCTGGCATACCACAGTCAGCTAGAGCATTGCTTTTCCATCAATAAGTTTGCATGGCACTATACAACTAAATAGGCAGAAATTTTAGAACAATTTTTGAAATTATTTTCCTGAGCAGTTTGCAAGTGCTTTTCAGAATCTTTACTCTAACTTTTCCACCTAGTTCCTCACAGTAAGTTTTTATAACTAGATTTTTTTTTTTTTGTGCTTTACACATACATCCTGTGGGGTCTGTGAGAGCCTACAGTACTACACTGAATTATTACACCCCAGTCCGTTGCCTTTGATGACAATATGCTCTAGGATATCCACAGCTACATAGAAGAAAGACTCCAATGCATACAATGATTTTAAGACAGTTCTTTTCTATTTTACCAGCATTCATTATCATGTTTGCTTATTCTAGATGATGTAGGTAGCTATCTGTATCCTTCTCGAACGAGGTGGTGTGCGAGTTTGTCACCAGCATCAGTATGACATTCAGTGAGTACAGAATTATTTATTCTCCATCAAAGGCAAAAAGTGAAGTGATTATATAGGTTTCTGAGGGAAGCATCCTAATCCCAGGCAGCTGTGACACACAGGATGCCAGAGGTTTAAACTCATCACACCACGCTCGGTTTCCTACACAGCTACAAAAACCACAGAGAAAAGACAAGAGGGGTGTGGATTCACTGCACTGCTGTTCCCTAGGGATGCAGAGGTCAAGAGTAGGAAACTCTGACCCAACTCACAAAATTGGGATTAGGAAATTCTGACCTGACTCACAAGCCTTTCTGCAGGCAGTTTCACCCTCCCTGCAGAAATGGGGGCCAGTGGTGACAGGGACAGAGTGACACCCTGTGGTGATTTGAAGGAAATATGAACCCCTAAATCCCAACCCATCCTCCCCATGACCCTCTGGATTGTCAAACCAACCCAAGCAGAAAATGCCAGGTCAGATTTTGCCCACCCTCTGCCTGCAAGGGCAAAGAGACAGAGGAAATTCCAAACACGGATGCAGTGGGAAGGGGACGGTGGTGCTACCCAGCCCTTCCCAGAGAAGAGCTCTGACCTATCCAGCACCTCTGTCCTAATAGGAAATTTTTAAAAAAATAAGCATACAAAGAAAGCTTAAAAGAGGTATTTACACTCTCCAGAAATTTAAAAAGAGACAGGCCACCAGCATAGGGTTTTACAGGATAACTCATCTGGTAGCTGCCACTGTCCTAGAGGTGCTTGCTCAGGAGAAAAGAATAGAGCAACTGAAATGACTGTCTGCAAGTGAAGGCACCTGGTCTGGAAATAGCATCAAGCTGGTGTTTTTCTTTCACATGGGGTGGGATAGGGGGAGGGATACTGGTGCTGATAGTTTGTCAGGACTTGCTACACTTACAAGAGCATTATCGCATATTATGAGATATCCTAATTAACATTTTACTTCCTTTAATCCACAGAAGGGCCTAAGCCTAAATAGATTAGATTGTCTCACACATGTTTAAGTTAAGAGCTCGTCTCAACTAGGAGTGCATTTGTCTCTCAGTCCTCTCCCAGTACAGAAACACTTGGCCTCCTAAAAGAATTGTCATTGTGATCAACCAACCATCTGTCCTGGTCTAGTCACTTGTGTAAAAACCACCTTTTTGGGCTGAAGAGTCCCAGCCTTATGCTGAATACCTCAATTCAAAATATAATTAAAAAGTTACAGTCAATAATTCTAAAAATAAACATAAAGAACTAGAGCATATACAGAAAACAAATAAGGTGGCATTGAAGGTGCCCAGGGCTACAAATTTGCTACCATAGTTTGAGTTTCCATTGTAATGAGTTCCCAGGCCATAGAGTGAACACAAGACATATTATCCTTTGCCCTTGGTAACGGATGATGGACGCTTTTTCCCACAGGACTGATAAGAAACCTCCTCTCCAACAGCATGTACAGCCATATTTGCAATTTTGTGACATCACCAGGGAAAAATAAAACGGTACAGAGAAGAGTCTTTCGGGTTTTGTGTTCAGCTGCGAATATCAGCTAACCAGGTAACTGTGCATCTCCCTGGAGTTGATGCTCAAAACCACGCCTGAGTGATTGCCTATGAAAAATACAGAAACAAAAGGCCAGCATTAGTGTTTTCAGGCACTCCACAAAAAAATCCCCCTTTTATTCCAGCGTCATGTCAACTGCATAAGACAGTGGCTTTATCAAACAACAGGTCAGGTGAAGGTTGGTGCAACAGCTCCATGTACCTACAGCACACTTTTGCGCAAAGCTTTTGCTCATGGTGGTGGATTTGTGGTGAATTCCTAGGGTTTCTATCCCAGTGACAGCATAAGTTGGTTCTCTTTGTGGCTTATAAAGGTGTAGTTGTCTCGAGGGGTGCAGGTGAGGGAGGAGAATGGAACCTGAGGCATCCATTCGACATGCCACTGACCTGGGACTGGACACTGACCGGCATCAGCAATAAGGGAACTCTGTAGCTGTTCAAGTTGCCACTTCTCCCAGAAGGAGTCACTGCAAGGTAATGATGTTGAGGAGTCCCAAGGTGGGGGTTGCGATAAAGTAGGCAACATAAAATATATAGAAAACAAAAAAAGTGGATGGGTGAGTCTGGAAATACTGTACTGTGGAAATTCAAAAGTCATGAGAAGAGAGAGAACAAACAGAAACCCAGGCCTGTAACTCCCTGCTGTGCATGGAGTGGAGGCAGCTACTGACATCTCCCAACAGGGAGGGAGAAAGCTCACCAGAACTAGAAGGGATCTCCATAGCCTAGGAACCTTCTGCAAATAATGTCGTAAACCAGAATTTAATATAAAGCAGGGATTATAGCATGTTTCATAGTCTAGCCAGACAAAACAGAGTATCTTTAATAGGAATGTTTTCTTGGCAGTACTGAGCAATACTGGAGCTAGTGGAAAGCATTGCAAATAACAAAACAGTAGAGTGAGCAGGAGTATAGTTTTATGTCTTAAATAACATCTTCTGTCTAAAAGCTGTACAGTAGCTGACAAATATGGATGATTATGATCCACAGAAATGAGCTCTTCGTGCTCTCCTGGAAAGGCTGCTGGTACTGACAACCTGGCAGAAGCACAAATCACCTCGAGATCTGCATTTGCTAACTGCCTTAAGTCATCAAAACATCATGTTGTTGTACTCTTTAACCATAAAATAATGCTCTGCCCAGACAGAAGATTTTTGTTTTCTCTGAGTAACAAGTGCAGGGCAAGCAGAGATCATTTGTGAATGTGTTACAAATCAGGGTAGCATTTCTTTATTCCAGCATCCCAAGCTGCCTTTTATAAATAGGCCATAAGGGATTTTCTACATTAAAAGAAGTTATGCTTTTATACATTACTAGAGCTATTTGAAAGCTTCACTTTAATAGGCATGTCTGCAAAGACACTATTAGCATTCAGCTTCTCCTCTAAAGACCCTGGAGATGAGCTGACCAAACAATTTTAACACAGACTTTGTTTTTTTAGGGCTGTTTTTGGAACTAACTGTGGTAAAGTCAGTAGAGCAATCAAGGTCATCTTGCAACATCAGAACAAAAACACAGTCATACTCATGCACAAAGGTTGTCAAAGTGGAGATAGAAACACACAAAGCAAAGCAAGAGGCTGGATTCTTCCCTTGTGCTCACAGCTAACACCTTGAAGAACCTAGAAGCGGCACACAGTTCAGCAAATGAAAATAAAGACATCAACAACAAACAATAAAGGTGAAACCCAAGAGAAAGAAATCTCTCCTCTGACCAGGTTCTGTCCTTCCCCAGGCTACCTCTGGTGCAGCTAAAACACATCTTCTTCCATGGGGTTCATGAAGACATTACCGTTGCCTTTCACACCATGAACCTACTGCTACAAATCCCAAAGGCTTTGGGTTATATGATTTATTTTCACCAGATGTGCAGAAATGAAACTGGGTGTTGTTTCCATTGTCCTACACGTTTCAGAAGTGTAGAAAGCAGTCTGAACACTATATAAATTTTACAAGAAAGGAACTTTATAGAGCAGCACTCCATGTTAGATTAAAACTAAGCACAGCGTGCCAGGACATGCACACACTTCCACCTGCCACTGAAATCGTTTGCACTGAGGGATACTCACAGAAAGTTTCCCCCATGGGTTCCTTATAACAACCTCATGAATACTAGAAAGTTAACTGCTAAATTAAGGAAGATTTCTGATACTTTTTATACATGAATAAATTTAATGTTTCTAATCAAAAGAACTATAAATGCCACTGGAATAGGATGGCAAATATAGCAATGGATCTCCATACAATCCATCTGAAATCACGGAAGCATTGACTCTACAAATCCTTCTGGCCTAAACTCAATTTTCCACTAATTCAGGGGATTATTGAGTTAATTCAACTGTTGCTGATTATATCCTGTTCTACTAAATATAATTTATCTCTAAACTTGCCCAAGTCAGTCTCCTGACATTAAACTACTATCTCTGTGTTCATGCTTTATGTAAGACGTTGTCCATACATTAGCCTGTATTCCAAGCAAGCCAAAAGAAGGCAACTGCGATACTCCTTTGTTAGTAGTGACACTACTTGCATCTTCCTGAGACTGAATGGAAAAATGAAAAAGAGCTAAAATGAAAACACGCATCAATTACAAATCAGTTACTTAGGAAAATTTAAAAACTAAAAACAAAGTTACCTCTTGCGTTACCTAGTGTTTGAGAGTCCAGATCATCATCAATAAACTCCTCACCCTGGATGATGTTCTGGGTGTCCTCACTATGATTAACAGGGCTTGTCATCTCCTGCTCTTTTTCGTTGTGCATCTGGGCGTAGACATTTCTGCCTGGAAGTTTCCTAAATCCAACAAGGAGAAAAATGTTGTGATGGAGTTCTTTCATGTTGTACTCATGCTGGCACCAGAGCAGAACTCCAGCAGAGCAAGATTGTTCCAGGATCACAAACCATCACCAATCCCATCCTTCCTTAATTTTGTGATCACAGTTTATGCTTATCAAGTCACAGTTTTATGCAACTGCCTTATCATGATGTTCATCCCAACATAATAATTAAGCATCAATTTTGCAGTAAGATCAACAGAAAATGAACAATGCTGAAAAAAAATTATAAAAAATCTATTTTAAGAACTCAAGCAATTAGAAGGCCCAACAGGCATTCATTCCTGGTCCCAGGTGTCTTCACAAACATTAAGTTGGGCTATAATCATCATCACACCTCCCTGGTGAGGTGGGCTGACATTGAAGTGTGATAGCATCGAAAGGCACTTAATAGCCTATCAGGGTTGAGGAGAAGGAAGCAGAAGTCCAGGAGACAGGGAATGGAAAGGGAACAGAGAATGAAGAACCAGGAAGCCAGGACTGAGGAGGTAAGGAGTAAGGAGGTAAAGAGGCATTGATAAGGGCACAAGACAGGGGAGGCTGGTGAAGTTAAGCAAGGAGCACTGAAGGAGACAGAGTATAAAGTTTGACCCAGGACTCCTGGGAACTGATGAATTAGACAAAACTCTCTATAACATTTCATTCACTAATTCTAACTGGAATACAGAGAAAGAAAAAGCATGTTATTAAATGTTTCTATCAGCTCCAATGAACAATTAGCACCATGGCCGAGACTGGGAGGCTTATGACTTAGTATTGATAAAGGATTCTTAACTAGATTAACTTAAATTAGACTTTGTAAAATCAAAGGGAAATGTAAGGAACTTCTAATTTTGCAATAGAATTCATGATTTAAACATTTCTCTAGAGCCATACCCTTTGTGCTGTATCTGTGTTCACCTGCAATCTGCCTGGGCACATGAGGACATCCTTTCCTAGGCACCAAGCAGACACTACAGATTAGGAAGTTGCAGGCTCTGAGCTCCAGTTCTGACACCACCAGAAGCAGCTTGGCAGCTTGATCAGCATGACAGCAGATCATGTCTGTCAAAGTCTGTGCTTTAACACAGATTATTGCAATGGGCAGACAACGAGAAGAAAAGGGCAGAACTGCTGAGGTTAAGCTGCATTTTCTGTTGAGTCCCTTTAGACAGCGAGAAAATAGAAAAAGTGACACTAATTTTTAGGCATCTCTCTAAAAGCCACCATCTCCTGCTCCATATTCTAGCATCAATTTGCAAGCTGGATAAATAAACAGATTGCTCTGTTGTCTCTAGGATTTTGAAGATGACCTGTCTTTAAAATGTCATTTCAGAAGAAAATATCTTTTGCAGGTGGCATCATCTTAGACAGAGACAAAAGTTACTGCAGCAAACTGTTCTGAACAGCACCTTCCATTGCATCAAAGTAACTAGAATAAATGGAAATTGCTAAACAATGAAAGATAGCTGAAGATTATATCCCCCTTTTAATTTGAACAATCCAAATAATTATTTGTGTCCTATATAGCTACACACACACATCTATATAGGTATGTCTTTGCACACAGACAAAATTTGATAGACATATATATTTAATATGGACAAAAATTAGGTATCTTAGCCCATTATTTATAAGCAGCACAAAGAAAGAAATCTGACTTGTCTTGCTCTTTTCGGTATCTCAGTGAGCATGCAGTAAATAAAGCACAAAACTAGCCAAATGCCAAGGACAAGGATGGAAAGAAGATCTGATGGCACAATGGTGTGCTATTACTGGATGTGCAGAGGGTCCAAGAGTGCCTCCAGCACAAACATACACATAAAGCCAAGCCCTGCATCACTCTCCTTCTATTACATGGATTAAAAAAGCCACGTCGCAAGAGGGAAGGACATTCCTCATTATCAAAACAAATACATTAGGTAATTAATTTTGATTCTTTTCACTGGGGCCAGTAACTCCAGAGTGTTTTTAATGTGTGTGGTCATGTGGAAAACAATATTCTCTCAATGAGACATGCATCAAACCTGTCAAATTGCTCACTTTCACTCTGCTATCAAATGCCTAAGGGAGACAAAACCCAGAATTATCTTTGTAACACGTCTGCAGAATTAGCACATATGTTTCTGCAATAATTAGGGGACCTTTTCAAAACTATTTCTGACAGACTGTAGAAGCATCAATGGCATTCTCAAAATAATTTTGACATAATAAAAGTGCTGTCCCTCTCAAACTCATATGGCACACCAGACCTTTGCATTTAAGGAAAGGGAGAAGGGGCTGGTCTGACTGCTGTCTGCCCAGGCTGAAGGACCTGTATAAAGCTTAAGTGCTCAGTACTCCCATACTTTGCTCCTCACACTTACCAAGGAAAGCACCTTAGACTGCACCATGGAGTGTGGATAGGAGGCAGGAGAATATTGCAGGTCTTGAGAAGACATAGGTTGTAGGCATTAAAACTTTTACACACTACAGACATCCCTACGTGTTTCATATTGGTTCAGTTTTACAAGGAAAAGGCTCAACCAGACTGAAAAAAATTATAGTCCAAGCCCTTTCAAGAGGCATTTTGAACACATGTGCCGGATGTTCTGTTTACAAGGGACAACCACACTGTGGGATGAAACAGGATGTGGATACTGAATCCTTGCCTGGGCCTGATTCTGGCAATTTTCCAGTTGCTCCTTACTGCTCTAACATGTAGGAAGGAAGTTGCTACCTCTAATTACACAGAGAGAAAAATCCAGTGTGCCCTGATGTGCTTTGCTCTTCTCAAGAAGCAGTTAATGTTGAGTCCAATGCAACTGTTTGAAGTAGGCAGAGCTTGAAATGCTTTGGTCTACATAAAAGACTATTATGAAAGCATGACAAGACATGAAATTTGACCCAAGAGATTTATATCAGCAATATGAAAATGGAAAGCATATTTAGAAGAAGAGACAAAAAGATTATGCAATAGTTTCTTTTAGGGGGTTACTCTTAATCTGCAAAAATTCATGTGCTTCACATCCATCACTGGAGACAATTACATCTGTGGAGCAGCACTCCGTGGTTTACATTTTTACTTCTTTTTGTTTTCCCTGTAGCATTTTATTTCAATCATGAAGAAGAAGAAATATTCATGCCTTCTTTGAGGACCATAGAAATACAAGTTAGGGATGTAATTCTGCACAGTACTACAAAAGAACATCACAGGACCTGTTTTACACCAGTTGCTCCAGGTCCCACACCTTTTAGAAGATTTTCTTCCTACATGCCCAAATTCTAATCAGTTCATACCCCAAATTGTTTGCACTTAAAAATATTAAGAAGGAAGGAACATCAGGAGGGGGATGAGCTATCTATTCCCACTCATTTAAACTTTAATTTATTTGGCTTTCAATTCCTTCCTCGTGGAGCAAATATTCATTTGCCTTTATGCAACTCCATTCATTTTCCAGAGGCTTGATTAAAATTCTGTTTAGTACAAAAAATAAGAACATATTCACATGGCAAAGGACATGGAATAATGTAGCATTCTCTTGGAACTTAAATAAAACTAACAACAATATTAATCCATTAAATAGAATACTTTATTGTGCTGTTGACTTTATTATCTTTGGATTAATGTTCAGATGACTGACTTCTTCGTGCTTTAAGGCACTCCTGATGTACTTGCCTCTTTAATTTCAGAAATCTTTTCTGCATGCTATTACTTTGATATCTGAGGAAGTTTTTATGAAATATTATGGATCATTAAATTAGTGTCTGTTTTTTTATCACGTAGAGGCATGGATTGGGACTAAACTTGCTCTCATGGAACATAAAAGTAGTATAAGCAAGGTGGGGAAAAAGATAGCTTTTCTTCAGAGACTGAAAATGAGATAGTAAGTCAATGAGGCAGAAAGATAACACAGTTCTGCTCCAGATTGTGGAAATGACCCAGGAGGGGGTTCATTTACCAGAAGTGGCACTTGATAGTAGCAGGGGAAAAAGGAATACACACAAAATAGTATAAATCTGGGTGGAGAGAATTCATAGTGATTTGTGAAAACAATGTATGCAGCATTAAGTATGCTCGCAGCAGTTTGCATGCAAATTAAAATATGTAGATTTTCATATTCTTTCAGAGAATCAAATTTGCTACAATTAAACCAGGTAAAATACATAAGCAGAAAAGCCAACTATTTGCTGTAGCTTGGCTACTCTAACATCCTGCTGTTATACAGAAATGAAAAATAAGAAGAGGATGATTTCAGAGCTTCCCCTAGTAACATGATGATTACATGGCAGCTTTGATGTGGCTAAAATATCATTTTCCTTTCCTCCACTTTGCCTGGTGCTATTTGCCTTCTCTATACTGTTGCCCAGGACCCCACACCACAAAGCTTGTTCTGAGAGGATGAAGAAATCTTTTCAGGATGGTAATTTGAAACCCACAAAAAATATCAACATTGTTTCACAGGAAATGGAAGAAGTGTGTTTTTACTGAATCAAATCTAGTAGGGATGGTGTGGTATAAAAAAATTTGCATGCAGGTTCCAGATCTGCATTAAAAATCAGTCCTGATTTCTCAGAAATATTTTCCAGGTGCTTCTGATTGTTGTGGTCAAAAGAAGCAGCCGCAGTCCATTTTAACTGGATGCTTAAACAACTGAAGCATACGAGTAAGTATTGCAACATATTGTTTGCTTGAGGCATCTGACGGGTGATTTTCATACTTAGAAAGTAAGAGAAATGAAAAGGCACATTACTCCTGGCTTGCCCACCATCCACATTTGCTGGTTGCACTGCCTCTCATGCCACAGCCATGGTCACATTTAACAGCTAGGTATGACCTCTTGTTCCTTCCTGCCATGCCCAAAATTTCCACCCCAAATTCTCTAAACTAATCTTTGCTCATTTGTGGGCTAATATTAGAATTCATTATTAAAATCATTAGCACTAATAATTTAAAATTTACTTTTCATTTATGGGGTAAAAATACCCCTAATATGAAGTGTTTATTCTGATCACAAAGGATTAAATTCTTGCCTGTCTCATGACTTTTCTTGGCTTTTTTAGCTACACTTGGGATTGCCAGGAGTCACTTCACGAGCTCTGGGGACTCCAGTGCCAGTTTTTTAAGCACATGTAGCAAGAAGTGATTGGATGCACAAAGAAGCCATCAGATAAAGTTGGGGTGGGGGGAAGGTTCAGGAATGGGGAGGTGAAATGATTAATGATTCCAGTTTTTCTGAAATTAGAACAGAGAGCAGCAGCCTTCCTTGTCAATGCTTAAGTATTTGGGATTAAGCCATATCAAAACAGATGCGACCTATAGTCACCTAATTATTAGCTAGACAGCCATGACAGCTCTGATTATCCAGCAGACCCTAGAATTTTCAATCTGAGTAGAGTAGTGGGAAAACCTGCAATTTTCATCTTTTCCATTTAATGGGCATTCCTTGAGGATTGATGAGATGGTGTTGGTTTTTACTATGCATATAACTGATCAGCCCAAATCCCACCACCCCATATGAATCTGCCTCTGTTTTTCCCCTTCCCCCTACCTAATTAGCTGAAATTCTCTCTTCACTTTCTGCATATGAGGCATCTGATACAGAATCTTATTCAGGATTGCTATTTTTAGATTACTGCTCTCCCCCCAACTAATTTTGTAAGACTTACTTCTTGTGAGGGACACCAATTTTTAGCACTAGATATTACAGTTTTCAAAAGATGAGAAATTAAACAGGAGCAGCAAGTTTCATCTTTGCTTATGAAAGATTAATAAACAAGAGGTATTGGATTAGTCTCTGAAGTCTTGTCAACACCACCTTTCATTTCCCAGTTTGGCTTGACAAAAATTAGTATAAATTAAGACCCAAGACTTACGACATGATTTTCAGAAATAATCTGGGCAGGGAGGACAAGTGACCAGGCTTGGGGACAAGGGGCCTCCATCTTCAGGAACCTTGGGGCAGTTTGGGCAGGTTGCTCCATTTTCTACCCAAGCTGTAGGTCTACCCCTGTTTTCTACAGCTATTTTCTCTTTACTTTTCATCACACGTCCTGAACTTTCTCATTTTAACTGCAGGACATGCTCTCACATATGAAGGGGTAACCTTCCGGCCAGTTCAGTCACCATCTATCTTCAAGCCAGTCATTCCATCTTGCAACTTTCCAGGTATCAAACTTAACCTTAAGCAAAGAACAGTCCTTTGGGTCAGCCAAGAGAGAGAAAGAGAGAGGCATATCCATACAATCTCTTGCATATCACCTGCTTTGCCTGAGCCCATGGCCAACTGCAAACCCTGTAGATCCAATAACTGTAGTGATAAAACTAGGATTCATAAACATTTCTCTGATGTGTGGAAAAAATGAGTTTTAACCCTTGCAGGGAGTATCCAACTATTAACTTACATGAATGAAAAGAAGCACCATCAAATGTCTTCCATCTCCTCCGTAATTGAGTGAATCATACATCAAAATTATGGACAGTATTAAAATTTCAACACTTTACACATGTCTGTAATTTCTATGCGGAAATAAATCATATTTTTATTTGCCACTGTCATCTGTCTTACCACAGGGCCCAGTAAGTGTTACTCTTCTGAAATAATTGCCTAAAATTGAACATTTTTGTTGCCCGTGGCATTCTTTCAGCAAATTAATTTTTAATACACAGGCATATAATATTGACAAGCTGCCTTTGTGCATTACATCTTGCAACTTTTATATCTATAAAGGACAGTGAATTTCATAGCTTCAGTCCCTGTGGACCAGTTTGTAAACTTCCATACTCACTGTACTGACTTTAAAGGGACTGTACTCCCAACTAAGTACTCCCTAGGGATCCAGCAATTCACCATCCATCTTCATAAACACATGAAAGACTTTTTAAAAGGCATTAAATATTTGGTGGGAGAGGAGTTCACAGGGAGCACACAGGGAAAAAGCAATTTTTCAAATGTAGCACCGATTGGATGCTCAATATTCTTTGAAGACAAAATTGCAAATGAAGGAAATAAAAAAATTGTCATCTTTGAAAAACTTAGCAGGAATATTGAAAAATAATTTTGTCAAATAGCTCAGAAACAGATAAGATACAGCCTAAAATTGAATAGTACTGCATGGTCATTCATCAATGTCAACAGCAGTTTTCAAGCTACTCACAAACATTTGAATATATCTCAAAATTCTCCTCACTCGCATTGAAATTACCTCCCCCAAAATGTGAATGCAAATGATTTTCACAAATTATATAGAGAAGTGTGAAAGATATTAAAGCTCACAATTTGCAAATTGTATTCTATTTTCCTCCTTAATAAAAGCTCTATTTATGAAATAATGGTTCATTGAGCATTTCAGAAAGAATGCAAGGAAGATTATTTTTTATTCCTTCCTTGAATATTTTGTATCTCTTCTGCCATGCACTAATTGTGTCTGTTATTTAATTGCCCTCATTTAAGAGTCAATGAAAGTTATAAATCATACAGCTTTTGAAAGATATGACAAGGAAGTTTCATGATCTCAAACTGCAAACAGAAAATCCTCTATGTACTGCTGCTGAAATAATAAAATTACATCACATCAACCATTTTTATGCTTTTCCTTGCTGCAGGCACCTAAAATAGCAAAATGGATTTTTATTCCATTGTAAACAGTCTGATAGAGTACTCTGTGCTTTGTCCTTTAAAGTGACCAGTCACTATGACCTCTGAGAAACTTAGGTGCTGCAGTGAGAAAGTGAAGATTATTTTAAAAATTAAAGTGTTTTCTCCATAGACATAAAAATTCTTTAGCTAAACAAACTTACTTAAATGCTAGCTACACTTACTGCTACCACAGACTCTCTGCTGCGCCAGCTCTATAAACTTGTATTTATTTCAAATAAAAATCAGTCTATAAAAAATAAGGCAAATAAGTAGGAATCCTTACTGAGTAAGGACAACAGGACGATGATGAAGGTTTGTTTCCAGTATGCTCAAACCCAATAGCTTCTGAATGCCCCAGAAAAACAGAAATACTAAGAGGATATCCAATGATAACACGGACCCATAGAATAGTAGAATTTAAGGGTTGGAATGGACCTTACAGATCACCTAGTCCCAACCCCCTGCCCTGGGCAGGGACACCTCCTCACTACAGCAGGTTGCTCAAGGCCTCATCCAGCCTGGCCTTGAACACAGCCAAGGTTGAGGCAGCCACCACGTTCCTGGGAAACCTGTGCTAGTGTCTTACCACCCTCACAGAGAAAAACTTTCCTCACATCCAACCTAGACTTTCCCTCCTTCAGTTTGAACCCATTTCCCTTTGCCCTATCACTGAAGTTCCCCACCCAACCTGTAGCTGTGCCTGGGATTGCCATGACCCAGATGTATGACCTTGCACTTCATTTTGTTAAACAATGAACGAGAACACACACCCTAGCAACTCTGAATAAGGTCAATTGCAGACTAAAGATGTATTGGACTGTCTAAGCCTGTGTGGTTCAGGTTTGAGTATCTCACTTCCAGAACTATTTCTTCTGTTCACACACTCTAGAGTCAAATTAACATGAATCTCTTTCTGTCAGTCATTCTTTGTGGCATTGTCTCAGCAATTAAAATGTAATGTGTGCAGAATGAAACCCCAGAGCATTATGCACTTTGATAAAACTATTTTTTTAGGCAAATCAGCATTGCAGATTCACTCTTTGTCCCAATAGCTGTAGTTTATTCATAACTGTTAGGAGTAATGAGGAGAGAATGAATCAGAAATAATATTTCAGTTCAGCTCTGATTCTTGATGATATTATTTAGACAAACTGAACAAACTCTCCATAGTTCCCATATTGTTGATATTTACCTTGGAACACAGCAAGTGAAACAGGCATCAGCGCAGTACCTTGATCTCCAAAAAGTTGAGAAAAAGATGGTTTTGAAGCTGTGGACTTCCTGGAATTCTTCAAGAAATCTCCTTTTTAAACAACAGACTCCATTTTGCTTATCTATGGATAAATCTAATTCTTAAAATGTGTATATTGATTAAAGTTTACTTGCCTTTTGAACTTGTAGAGGATGAAAGCCCCGACTGCAACTAGACAGATAACAAAGAGAACCACAATAGCCCAGTAGCCACTGCCTCCTCCAATCCTCTGAGAGTCTGAAATGCAAAATAAAAGAACAGTTTAGCATGTACTTTTCCACAAGAGTCACATTCTTGAGCCTTATTTTCTAGGTACTTTTCCACATTAGTCACATTCTTCAGCCTTATTTTCTATTTAATTGTCAGGTCAAAACATTTGTTGCTATTTGTGCAACATCTTCTTTTCACACCATCTGTGGCCTATTCAAAAAGGCAACAACACAGAATTAATTGGTGACTTGTGACTGAAGAACAGAGGACCAATTCAAAAAACCTGCAAACAACAACGAAACCTAAGACCTTGAAGATTTAATGGTTTACATACTCAGGTTTGAGTTTATTTGGCAATCCAAAATTATCACAGTAAATGATCACACACCCTAGGCACATGCTTTGCAAAAACAGGGCTGTACTCATTTCACAGATGGAGAAACTAAGGCTTTGAACAACAAATGAACTCATCAAGGTCATAGATCAGTAAAGCCTGGAATGAACATGGGCTTCTTATAATCCCAGGCTTTTGTGCTGGCTAAGGAATGTCAGCCCTTTAAACCAGATGAGGTACCACAGAGAGATTGCAGCATGATTATACATTAGCAACTAGATAAAAGAGCTTTGTCTTCTACAGAGACCTGACAGAAAAAGCATCACACCAGCCTTTACACAAATTGATTATGGTCAGCTAATCTGGTCTCCCACAACACACTAAAATAAGAAAGAAGTATATACTCTGGGAGATAATACACAGAGAAAAATGTCAGGGCATTCTAATAAAAGATTCAGCTTTCTGGTTAAAACATGATTTTAACATCTCTCTGTTCAAAATACATACACATACTCTCTTCAGCCAGTTAACATCAACACACTGAATCCAGAGAGGCAGGAAACACATGCAGAAAACCCACTCTGTTTCCATTTGTTTTAAACAGAATAAAAAAACATAGTTTATCTCAGGACAGGATTAGAAATTTGGAGATCCTACAGTAACCTTCACTTTAGTTGATCTGAAGATCAGATACATGGCAGAGTTGCAAGCCAGTGTCTCAGACGGATGTAATTATAGCAGCAGAGTTAGTGGCTGATATAAGGGTAAAGAAACTCTGCATTCTCAGCAGCCAATACAGCCAAAGTGCTTTGAGTTCACCAGAGGTTTGTGGGTTTTTTTTAAGCCTAGTTGACTCTTCCTTCTGAGCACTGTTCTGTAGAATAGAGGTATTTACTTAATGTTGTGGTTACACAGAAAAAAGTAAGAAGCTTGTGATACAAACCACCAGGTATGACAAAATGGAAATACTTAAGGAGGATTTATTTGGTTGTGATTGCTAATAACTACCAAATGAAAATATAGACACACAGACATGTACACATGTATGGATATAGAATAACATATGTATATACACATATATATTCTTGTGGGTACCTATATGTAACAAGTGCCAAGTAACTATACACATGTGTGTATATATATATATATAT
>NW_008673004.1:138310-217216 GCF_000695815.1 Acanthisitta chloris
TATCATAACTCAAACAGGCATCCAAAAGTTGGTCTGTTGAGATGTTTGTTTATATTTACCTGAACTGGAGTCAGCTAAAGTCACTAAGACCCAGTATCCTCCCCTCAGAAAGAAACTGATGTTGTGTGCAATCAGGGCCTGTTTTATAGCTGCTATTCTCTGAAAATGCAACAGAGAGAATATCAAACGTCTTGCACTCTGTTCCACATCGAAACACTCGACACTCTGAAAAGGAAAACTCATTAAATGGTGAGAAACTTAGAAAACATTTCTCCATGATGAGCTGAAATCTTAAAGAAATTCCATATTTAAAAATCATGCAAAACTCCACAACACATAAAAGCTGAAAGTGCCAAAACTTTAGAGCTAAATTTTCTGATTACCGAAGTCTTTATGTTTATCCAATGTGACAGCAAGTTATTTGCATGTACTATTGGGTTTACCTGGGTCATAACTCAGAGAATGCATAATCCATATTAAAAACTCTCCATTCATCTAACCTATCAGAAGGAACTTGTATCACTTTGGATTTCTTGCTATGAAAGCTAACTGCTATATAATAATGAACTGCATGTTATAATCTACCTTACCTCCTTACCTAGAATGGGATGAATTCCATTTATACCTAATTTTTATCGATACTCCTTAGAAAGATATACATCCATCCATGTGGGAAAAAAAATCAGGATTCTTCCTATTTTCCTCCACTGGACAGAGCATCATAAAATAAGGCATCTCATATTTTTATGAAGCAGAACCAGTAAACATAACATCATATCCTAACTCCAAACTCTCTGAACTATCCCTTCTATTTGCTTGTGTCTTCAACATGGGCAATTTTCTAAAAGATCAAAGCTAGTTTTATACTCTATGCCTTATAATTTGGGATACAACATCCCAGAGGATGCCAAATTAGAAATATGCTTTGTATCCATAAAACCTTTATGAGTAACTCCTTTTATGATGTTATCAATTATGGTGCTCATCTTTGACAAGACTTTGCAGTATAACAGATAGAAATCCCTGCAGTCTCTCATATTATGGACAGAGACTACACAAAAGTTTAAATATCCTCACTCATACTGAGGAATGTCTAACTTCTGAAGTTGACTTTATTACATTTTTTGTGTGCAGGAATGACCCCAGCATAAGGGTGAGGTGAGTATGGCTTCAGTTATTTTACTAGACCATGACACCAAATAGGAACTTGTTGCCCAGAGTCTGAAAAGAGAATGGATATGACAACTGTACTGATTAGCAGGCTCTAAAGTGATGCTGGCACCAATAAAATAGAATTGCTTTGTGTCAATTCATGTGTGCATGGTGTACAGTGCAAGAGGGACCACTACACTTCAGGTTCATCTGACTTACAGCCAGCAAATTAAATTACTCAGCTCCATAACTTTGGATATCTCATGTTTCCCAGGCAGGTGTTTGAGGAATCCAATATTTGCTCTGGTGTTTGCTTAAGTGGCTAACACTGGTTCATTATTTCTGTCCCCACTGCTGGGTTCCCACCCAAGTCTATATGAAACACACCTCCACAGGGCAAAACTTTGAATCTCATGTGAACCCAGCCAAAGGTTCTGGCTTATTTATTTCACTGTTAGGCTGATGTTTTTTTCAGTACTCATGGGGTTTTCTTTCTGCCCTGAGGTATTCATTGAGCATGGTGCTGCCACCTCTCCAACTTCTAAAAAAACAAATACAGTGTTTGGATCTTCTCCAGACTTTCTAAGTTAAGGTTCTTACACCAGTATTTCAATTTTTAATCTTTTTTTTCTACATCCTTTCCAGTGATAATACTTGAACATGTGAACACAATGGCACCTGCATTATAAGAATGCAAAAGAATGCAAAAATAATGACACCATTCAAACTCTTACCCACTTACTTATACATCTGGGGTTCTGACTTTCACTTCTGGCCAAAGCAACTCACTAGGAATTTTCATGTAGTAGTTTGTTTGGATAGAGTCCCAAATCTTCCTCAGAGCCACTACCTTCCAGCTTACAGTTTAATTGCACTTTAATTGACTCTTTCAGCTGGACTCATCCCACCTGACATCAGACATGTAATAAATGTGCATAAATTAAGCAACCAAGTCTTCTCTAGAGCTAATGATTAGAACGGAATAGTTTTCAAATTGCTGTGTTCTCAAAAGCAGAGTAAATCACAGTCAGCTTTTATGTCTCCATGCATAAATTTGAAACAAGAAGGGCTTTTGTCAAAATAGAACCGAACTTCAGAATTTTCCCAAGGGCTCCTCCTACTACAGTCACAACTTGCTCATGATCTTTATTACGTATGGCTACTTTTATCAGTAATGATCCCTATTCTGGATGACTATCTTAATAAATAGCATCACATCCCAGCAATCCATGTAAAACACGGATCAAAAGTCCAGCGAGGAGGTGTTCTCTGCCTGACCAAGAAATTACTGCCTTCAACAATCTTTCTGAAATAATGTAATATTCCCAAATCTATGTTTTCAGTCGAGAACAAATAGGTTCTCTTTAAGGGAGACATTTAATGACTCAGTTAAGGATTACAGGGACATCTCCTTCAAAAGTGCAGAAAACATTCTGCATTGGTGAGTCCTCACAATAGTGCCACAACACTGATCCTGAGAACTGGCACTAGCAGCATGACAAAGCACATCCTTCCAGTGACACAAGAGAAATACCTTCAAGATTCTTTTCTCTTAACAGAAAAGAATGTAAGGAATCTTTAAACAAGTGACAACATGAGTTTTTCCTGTTGATTTCAACAGTTACTGCTGCGCCAGCGTTTATTTACATAGTGTATCTTTTCAGGATATTTCTTGAATAGAAAATAGGTTGTGATACAACACATTTTATCAAAATTTGTGCCATTTGAGTCTAAACCAACAAATGGATATGCTCATACCACTAGTTAAAGCAGTGTCCCTTAGCAAGAATATAAAAACAGAAATGTAGACAGCTGGCACTCCAAGACTCTCTACAGCCCTACAGCATTGTACTCTATAAAACAATCACTGTAGAACTGTGATACTACTGTCCCTGAGTTTTTTTATCATTGGATAGCATAGACTGCTGCAATTGCTCCTGTGTCCCTTGTTCCTAGTCCAACCCCAGCCACTATCTGTCTGACCTGGTTCATCCTGACAATGTCAGAAATGTACATCTATTCTCCAGATCATACAATTACTTTCCCCTTTCAGTGCTCCTCTAGTTTCAGAGACCTTTTGCAAGATTTTAGCAGATGACTACTTATTACAAAACTGTGCCCTGCTAAACTAATGTATTTCCCCATAGCCCCACTGACCAGAAGCTTTCCCAAATCATTTGGAACATCTGACCATTATTTTTCATGCTTTGGAGTAACTCACAGGATATTTCATACACAAACATAGGAAAAACCTTGAGACAGCATTGATTATAATTGATGATATTATTTAAGCTGCCTTGAAGCACAGTACTAATGTAGAAACTGAGATTTAAAGGGAACTAATATGCATAACACTTAGCACTGAAATAAAATGTTTGTGCAGCCAAATAATCTATCACCATTAGTTTCCTTAAATTATTAAAGATGTCCATTCCACATGCTCAGAATAAAGAACTGCCTTTAGAAGCTGCACCTTTCTTATTCAAGAACTGGAGTCACAAGCAATTTAGAAGTGGTAATATTCACCTGGCTGAAACTTTTAGTTAATGAATGGCTCTCTACGAAAGAAACATGTTAAAATATATGATTTCCTGCAACATAATCAGGAATTCAGACTCCCAGGAATTCTCATGGTGGGTACAGTGAGGGTTTGGGACTGCCACAAAGCAACAAACTTTGTGCACTCACTCTGTAGGCTCTTTTAAAGACAGACACTCTTTGACAACTTCAGCATACTCCTTTGGACCTTTCAAAGTGTATCCCTTCAATATCAAACACAATCTACTGCATCTTTGTTAATATGAAGAGCTTCATCTTACCTACTTCTCCAGCTCTTTGGATACTGCGACCTTGCCTCAAAAAGCTGTAAAATGCCCTTCAAAACTAATGATACCTTACACTGTGATTCTTTGTAACTGGCAGGACTTGAACTGCAAGATACAGGCAGGGAGTTGGGATCTGTTCCTTCTCTATCACAGCAAAAAGATGAATATAATAAATCATAAGTGCCAAACAGTCTTCTGGTTTTCAGCTGGCATAAAGTCTTTTGTTATGGAAGAGGCATGGTTTGGAAATAAGCAGGGAGAAACTAATGTCTGATTTTCATTCCTTGGTTCACTATGTATGTCTCTTGCCAATTGAAAAGATCATTTGCTCCCAAAGGCAGAAAATGCTTGATGGGTCAACTATATGGTTGACATTATACATTATACATTATGGGTCAACTGCTAAGGTTCTGGTTTGCTTTGACCTGAAATCTAATTTGCTTCTGAAGACAGTGCAGAGACATTCATCTCTCTTTAGAAGTATCAGTGTTCTAAACACACTCTTTGCTCTGCTGGATCTTTACAGAATGACATGTATCACCGCTGTTTAAAAAAACGATCAAGATTAAATATTCCTGAGAAATACACTAATACCAATAAGACTAGATTATGGTGATCTGTACACTGTCAAACAGAGCAGAGGTCTGCTGCTAGCTTTCAGATGTATCTTGTGATACATAGGCAGGGAACACCTCTTAATTTCATATAAAGACAATGAGAGCACAGAGGCTTATTGCAAAACAGGATGAAGACCATCCTAAACAGACATGCATTGCTCTGGTTACCTTATCACTGGTTACACTTCTCTTCTTCTTTGGTTGGTTTGCTGGTAGTAGCACATGCAAGTCAGCAGCTGTGGGCAGACCAGGCTTCACAACTGTCATGAGTGCTTCTTCGGGTATATTGGTTTCCTGTGAAGACAACAAAGGCATATGGCAAACTACAGGACAGTGTGCTTTGTGTTTCAGATAAAATACATAAGTAACTCCACATGCTGCTTTCTGACTTTGGTGTTCAGATCCTTAACGTTTAGAAAGGATTCCACTAGAAGCTAAAACATGAACAAAGCCAAACATAAATGTACAGAAATGTGAGCTGCTCTTTGAAGACTGGAAGAGCTAAGTGTTCTTATCACATTAAAGCAATTCAGTGACATCAAGGAAAGAAGAAAAATGAAGAGGTATGCAGGTTTTATCAAAACTCTGCAATGGCTGAGCATTTCTAGGGTAACATAAAAAAAAGGCCTAAGTGATTTAGGATCCTTTGTGGACCATTCAGACATAGTGCAGACTTAGAAGGGCATATTCATTGCAGTTAACTTTAGCTTAGGAAAGTTGCTTTCCATCTGTGCTTGATGCACAGAGAGAAGTCTTTCAGTGTGGGACTAAGAGCACCTAGAGCACCTAAGTTCAGCACCTGAAATTGTAATGAATACTTTAATTCCTCCACTGAGAATCAAGTGCATCCATTTTCAAAACAGTTTGTGCAAATTTGGCTTTTAGTCTCAAATCCCTTCTTGTGTTGCATAGTACAGACAATTCTAATTACAACACCCCGAGCCCTTCCCATAGCCTCCCTCAGAAAAGGAAATTCCATTCAATTGATCATATTCTTTTGCAAATGTTTTAGCAATTATTAAAATTCAAGAGTTATTTTATAAGAGAGTAAAATATTTTTTTGACTGACACTGGTTATGGAATAGGTTTAAATTGAGAAAACTGGGAAATTACTTTAATTCCACATCTGATTGGAAGCTTAAAAAAAGGTCAGGATATATAATGTAAAAAAATTTAGAAATCGATTTTCACTACTGCAAATCCAGGGAAACTAAAGTGATTTCAAATGCAAATATTTTATAAATAAGGGCAACCTGCACCTCAGTGCTGCTGCCCTCACAAAACCAATGTGTGCATACTCAGGTGCTGGCAGGGTGTGGACCTGAGGAACTCAGCTCCAGAGCTCAGTCTTCTTCTCACAGTGCTACTGCAGAGCTTTGTATTGGTTTAACTGAGAGGAACCAGCTGTTCCATATCCACATTTCTTTTGTGAACATGATCTAAAAAAACAGCTATACAAACTGCGTATATTATGTATAATTTTCAAAGTTATGCAACTGGCAGAGTAAATTCTTTCTGCCTTTGTTTTTTACACAGAGACGATGTCTTTTATATTACACAGCATCCTTTGCTTAGCTTTGAAATACATCACATTTAAGTTACTCTTCTTGTTTTGGAGTCAGCAGTATTTGCCAATGCATCTATCCCTAATCCCAGAGAGCAATATTTAGCATTAATTGCCAATTAGGCTGTGTTAGACCTAAACTGTCTATGTTACAATATCATTGTCTACAGCCTGCACATAAAAGTGACACTAGGCTCAAACTTGCTTGAAATGTGGGTGGCTCATGAGGTTCACTTCATTATTTTGCTCTGCTTCCTTTATTCTAAATGAGAAGGTATTAACTTAACCTTCAAGCTTTATGACTGGTGAGGGAAGATTTTATGAGCAAACTGAAAGAGCACCTTTGCAAGGAGTCGTGTTACCACTCGGCCTATGTCTTCCCTCCACTCTGGTATGTCAGGGTTGTACATGTCCAGGTGATTAGTAAACTTCAGAGGAAGAACATGAAAATGATCTAGAAAAAAAACAACAAAAAGAAACAATCTTGTACAAGTAATAAACCAGGTTGAAAAAAAGTATTCTGTAGAACTAAAATCTGACAATCTAAATTTAGCTTTTTTTTTTTTTTTTTTTTTTTGCTGCTCAGCACTGTGGTCACTAGGACCCACACTGCTCTCTGTTGCCAGACACTTTCTGTGCTTTTATCAACATCAGCAAATTTGTGCCTAAAGATTAAAAATCAAGAAGACAAAGAAAGACACAAATCAGATTTATATGCATGCTCTGGGGTGATAACCTTCCCAGTAATTTTGCCTTAGGTCAATAAGTCATAGAATCATAGAATTTTAGGGGTTGGAATGGACCTTCTAGATCCCCTAGTCTCAACCCTCCCTGCCATGGGTAGGGACAGCTCCCCACTAGACCAGGTTGTTCAAGTCACATAGAAGTGGTTGGTTTCTTTTATTTGAAATGAAAATGCATCAATGGATTTCATTCTGACTGAATCATAAACATGTGGAATTTCACCCACTACGTGTTTCTGTTTTCCACTTAAAATGAATACATTACTTACTCCATGAACTAGATATGAAAATAAGAACAGAAATGCTATGACAAAGGCTAACTATCATCCTCTTTGTAAAAATAAAATCAAGGTACACCCACTACATTTCTCTGGATAATATAGAAAATATCTGAAACACTGGAAATGGGTTGATCCTCAGAAAATAGTCACTAAAATCTTCCCTTTCTCCCTACAAGATCCTTGGATGAACACCTGGGGAGCGTAATGCAAAGCAGAGAAAGAGATCCTCTGGAATGCATGAATCAAACCTGCCTCCCCCGATACTTCCGACAGAATTATATTTTAATGTGTTTTTCTTTTCCAAATGTTTCTTTATTTCCCTCATGACCAGTATTTTCATGCTGTGGATATCAGGACTGGTCAACACTAAGAGCAGAAAGAGTGCTGGAAAGCCAAAGTCATTGATGCAGTCACACTAAGAAGGTTATACTTCTAAAGACTTCTAAAAAAGCTGATGCACTTATAAGTGGAATCATAAACATGAAACCCATTTATCTTAGAAAAGGAGAAGGTTCATAAAAGCTCCATTTAGTATAACTGAGGTTTTTACCATTATTTTAAATTAATAAGTAAACTAAAAGCAAAAATATCAGTATCTTCTTCAGACAATAGAGATGTATCATGTTGTGTACTGCATGATATCTGAAGGCTTTTAGCTCTGCATTAAAAAGAAGCTTTTATACTTCTCACAATTCCCACATGTGACAGCACAAATACAAATGTAAATAATTTGCCAGCACTACATTTTCCACAATATATTATGCCTTGTCACCACATTACAAGACACAGAAAACCATACCAGGGCACAGTGTGGAACAAGAGCTGAAAGGTTATTCAATAATTGTAACAGCTATTCTTGATGCAAACTCTCAGATAAACATCAAAGGAACAGTGACATGTTGTGATAAAAGGCAATTATTTGACCTTTTTTTCAGTGCCAAGAGCATATAGACAACGAATTTTTCCTCTTTTTTTCAGAGGTATTTAAAGTATTTTATTGAGAAATTCTAGGAAACTTTCTAGTCATAGGCCAAAATACTACATAAACATTATTGCTACACATAACATTTGGGAACCATAATAACATTTAAAATAAGCAAAGGAAACAAAATGTTTCAGATTAAACCCTTCCATACAATCCTACTTCATGGAGTTCAGCTTCATGGAGTTTCTTATTGGCAGTTCATCCCTCTAATTTTAAGAACTAAACGTGGCATTAGATATGATTTCACAACAGGTTCAGTTGTGTCAGGGATGGTTTAATAGGTACAATAGCAAGTACATAGAAAACAAAAAAAGTGCAATGTCTCACCAAAAACATGGACAACTTTTGAGTCTTGAAGCATGGAGCTCCCACAGGAAACTTGCACTGTAACTCTGACATCACCTGTCTCAGCAAACTTTGTCACCAGAAAATTCTCCAATGTAAGCAATGGCTTTAAAAAACAAAGAAAATTTGAACATAGATTTCCTGAAGGAACCATGAGAACAGTGTCTGAAGAGACTGTCATTAAAAATATCTGCAAAAATTATTCACATCCACTATTCAATTAGTCAATATTTTATCAAATTGTTCAACCACAGTTTTCCATATAGGATGTTTCTTCCCCTAAATGGATCTTTTATAAACAGAAGAGCAGCCACATGAGGCAAACATTTCTTCTAGAATAATCAGTAGATTATTAGGTTTTCAGTCAGATCCCACTAATGGATTTTGAGGCTGACTCCACTATTTTTACAAGATCATATGAAGCAAGTCATTTGCTTCAAAATATGTAGGGTATGTCAGGGTCAAAAGGATTAATGCCGTTGATTGAGAGCACCAGGCCACAGTAAGCTCCAAGGTGGAGCTGAGATACTCTGTTCCCTGCCCATATCCATATGAATTACAAAACCCTTCCCAAGGCTACATGGACCTGCAGAGCCTGTTCTAGTGATGGCAAAGTCAATAATGCTGAACAGATACAGGCTGGGATTATGGTAGACAGCACATCTACAGGAAGAAAGTTCCTGTGCTTATCTGAAGCATTCCTCTGTCACACTTAGTCTGCCTCATAAAGAAAATATTTTACTTATCTGTTATTGAAAGAATTACCTTAATAGAAATTAAGCCAGCTAGAAAATAAATATTCCAGCTAGATACACTTGGATATTTATTTTGCTAGGACATGTTTATCTAGACTTTGATCCCCAAATGAATATCACTAGATTGTTTGAGTGCTCTCATTGTTTTGATATCTTTTAAGATATCCCATTTATTTTTGTTATGACAGTTTATTTTAGACTCCCAGGAAATATTTCTCTAGACAATGAATATATATATATATATATTTCTGTACATCACTTTAATTTACAGTATTCACATTATCAGTTGGAAGTGTATAAATCCAAATATCATCATTCACCATTGCTATGATTCCCAAAATCCACCCCCTCTAAAAGTTGCTTTTTTTCCACAGGTAATGAAATAGAATATATAGAATAATGTAATAGAATAAATATTTGTTCCCTAAAAGAAAAAAGTTTAGTCATTGAAAGAACCTTTATGAGAAAGAGACTGAAAATACTCTCAGCCAAAGCCATTTGCATACCTGAAGATTGTTTCCTATCCACCAGTAGAAAACTGTCAAATTAGGGTTCTTAGGCAGTATGATGGCTGTCAGGTTCACCTCCTGGTTTCTCCCAACGACTGGAACCACTTCTAAATTTAAAGCCTGGAGTGGAGCTGAACAAAGTCCCCGAAATATCATTGAACAAGAATTCACCAATTTATTAATGCCTCTTTCCCCCAAAGCCTTCACACCATAAGGTCCTGAATTTATTTTTCCCTCCCTCCTGCTTTCACATCTCTGTTGAAAGCTATAGGACCTCATTTCAACCAAAAAACACCCCCCAAATCACCCCAAAACCTCACAAACAAAGCCCCAAAGCAATGAGATGGATCAACAAATTGCACTTCTCTGGTGCTCATTTTTTGTGCATGTCGAATTCTAGAACACGTAAGCAAATACTCCAGTTAAAAAGTTGAAAAGGCAATCTCAGCTTTTTTTTTTTCTTTCTTAGTAACAAAAGAGAAAATTAATAGAAATCTAACAAATCTCAAACTGCTAAGGGAAAAGCATAAAACTGAAAAAGAATGCTGCTGACTACTCATTTTCATCATAAAATATCAGCTGTTAGGCTCACACCACACACGAGCTCATTAATGCATACTTTAAAATAGATGTGTACAACATGGGAGCATTTATTTGCAAATCAAAATAGATAACCTCTGTACTCCAAAATGTGCCTTAGAGTAAGTTTATTCCTTTCTGAGCTTTGGTCTATGAAGGCCTTAAACATGATCATTAGTATAAAAGAAATGCATCATTACAATGGTTTTATCTGCTTCTAAGTGTTGTGTTTATTAGTGTTGTATTGCTTCACAGTACAATAACTGTATTGAAAGGAAACCTTTCCCTCAGAGGTTTTTGAGTGTATCTGTTTCAGAATGTCTAAAGGTAAAAGCTTTGTAAGAGTGGAATATGATACCCAGAATTTCTGAACTTCACCTGCACCATCTACCCAGGATACCAAACTGCTGTATGACCCAACATTCATCCATTATACAGAACGAATACTAACCCATGCTAAATATCTTTTTTGTTCCATGCTAAATATCTTTTAACTCACTCAAAGGTTTTACATCTCAGTGCAAACTTAAAGCTAATTAACACCACTCTAAAATATCAGGAACTGAATCATTGCCTGGTCACTTCCAATTCACTTTGTCTAAACTGATTGAACTTCTCTGAGAGCAAGTTGTCCAACTTCCTTTTCCACCTCACTTCACCTGGTCTGTGTGCTGTTCCATTATAATGTAAGGCTCTACTTTCACTCTGCGTATTCTCTGATGACTCTTTAACCACCTACATGAATTCAAGACGTATCGGGTGCTTAAACAAAGGATTTCTTCATTAGCTTAGAGAGGAGATAAAAGGCTTCTTCTGCTGCTGGTTTCTTGAAGAAAATCTAGAAATTTTAGGAATTTCATTAAATTTGTTCCTCCTAGAAACAGATTTTCCTCCTGATGAGGCAAAACAAAGAAGTCTGGAGGGATCTGCTTAACTGTTTTGATTTTGACGTAAATTTGCATTTACCCAGCTATTGATCATTCTGAGATATGATTTTATTCCTGAAGATGGTTATTTCTTTTCCAAAATTTTGAAAGGGCAAGTTGTTTTCTATTTGAATGATGACTGTTATTCCAAGCCTGTCATTCCTACATATAAAAGAGCTGAGAATAATTATTGCGAGTTCTTCTACTTATCTCTGCCACACAATTCCATAATGCACTCGAACAAGCTTCATAGCACCTTTAAGTGTGAACAATTAGGACTGAGGTTGACTTTAGTGATCTCTGTCTAATGAAGTCAACATTTCAGTAGTTTTCAAACTTCCCTGATTATTCACACACTATAAAGATCACGGTTTCATCAAAAATAACATGTATTCACTGCATGCAGAAATGCATATAGCTCTTCTGTTCTATTCACTGAGTTGCCTACTCACATTTATGCTATCAGACTTGCTCTAATTTCTCTTACAGTTCATTAGAAAGTTGCAGAATGTGTAATCTGGATCACAAAACATAATTTGGATGACAGGCAAAAATTGATATAAATGTCCTGAATTATAAAGCATCACATAGCAACAGAACTTGACAGAAGTGAAGAACATTCCCTTTATCATTTGCCTCTGAAAAAACTCCCTGGGAATAACATATCAACTGGAGACAAAGTGAAAGCAGGACTGTATGGACATTACTGGTTTCATGGTATTCCATAGTGAGAAATGTTCCTAAATGGCTATTAGTGTTTCACTGGAACGTAGAATTTTCAGTTTAATTAGTGACAAACAATTTCCTCAAATCTTGTAACTTACCTAAAAATTAAACAGAGCAAATCACATGGAAATCATTTATTCAAGCAGTCTGTGTAACACACGTCTGAATTTTCTAGTCCATGTGCAGCATCTACAGATAAGCTCAAGAAGGGACCACATCTGCCTCAGTGCTCTGCTGCCTCTGCACTTCTGCACCAAAGTCCTTGTAATGTACATTTTTTTTCACATTTACTTGTGCAAAATAACTCTGTCCTCTGCTATTTGAAAATCCACTGCGTAAAGCAAAACCGATATATTTTATTTTTACTGTTTGTCTTAACATAGGCCACAGTAAGAGCACATTTTGAGAAAGTGTTTGTTCTGCTTTCCTTTGGGGCTTGCTACTTCTTGTAGTTCTGTGAAGGGCTAGAAATTATTCTCAGAGAGAAAGATGTCACACAGAGGTTTTTTTGCTGTTCCTTGTTTGTACAGATCTACTGTTGCTCTGCCTAATCTACCTCCCAGCACCTAGAAGCTCCTACAAAGTAACAGTGAAGCTGTAAGTAATTTATCTGAGCTCTCTGGAGTTGTCAAATGATTCTGAAAACAACCAACAAAGAAACAGGGAAGGAAACTGAGGTGGAGAGTTTGATTTTCAAATCTGATCCTTTCTGTTTGATTTTAATAGGTGATTGACCATTAGCATGAAAGCATTGGACTCTATCTGCTAATCAAAGCAGAACTGGAAACTCTGGACTCAAGGACACTGACTAGCAAAATACATAAATATCAACAGTTACTAGATAGACTGACATAAAGCACATGGATCTGTGCACATCCTTGTATATGGCTCCAGTGATTTCCATTGCTTTGGGATTAGGATGGAAGACATGCCACTCACAACAGAGGGAAAAAGACACCTAGAGAATTCAAGATGAGTATCTCTTCCTTTGATGTTCCTTGTTTCTGAATTTTTGACACATCTGAAAACAGGCGAAGCAATAGCAGACTTGAATCTCAAAGGAAGAGGAAAATTTAGTTCCAGTTATGAGTTTCCTTCTTCATTTCAGTTATGAGATGACTGAGGTACATTAAGTTTGCGATGGCGCATGATATTCCCTGTGCCATGCTATCTTTTATTTCATATCTGTTTGATTGGGTTTTTAGGTCTTAATTAAGGATAAGGAGAGAAGCCTAAGTAACACTGCCTGTTAACATGAAGTCATAGCCAAGTACCATTTAAACCTCTGTGTGAATTAACTACCTAAAATCTAGATTTAGAAATACTGAGATTTCAACTATTTCTTAAAATCAGACAAGAGCTCATGTTTCTCAAAACATCACTTGCTTTACACTGCACCTAGAAGCTTTACAAAGACATAATTTGAAGAGTTAAATTTAGCTGCTGTGGCTGCTAACGGGGTCTTGAATCAGGAAGATAGATAAACCCCAAGATTTGCTATTTGAAAGATTAAGGCACCATGCTTCTCCCAAATCCAAACAAAACTAACTCTGACATCCTATTGCATTAGGTTTACAAGCCCCTACATTACGAACACACAACACTACAAGGCTGCATGAGGGTATTGAAAAAATATGCTTTTTCCTAATTGTGACTAGCAATTTTCTTAACCACTTCGTAGCTGTCACGAGGCTTTTACACAGCAGCAAAAGTAAGAAAACCAAAGAGCTTATTTACAGTTGACTTGGACGAACACCACAGCCTCATCATGCCCAGCCACATTCTCAGCCTTCACTGACACACGGTAAATCCCAGGATTCTCATAGCGGTGACGGATGGGCTCTCCAGTCATCGTAAGGTTCACATATATTGCCTTAAAGCCATCTCCAAGATCTACCTGGTATTTGGTACTCAATATATCACCCTAAAAGGGAAATATATCAAAAAGATTTTAAATGGTCAGAAGCAAAATAGACAGGACACATGTTTATAACCATTTACTAAATCACAGCAGTATTTTTGGCCCCAGCCAGACATTTTGACTCAATTGCAATAGCTGCAGTAAAACCAGTACACCCATGGCAATGATGTTAGTACAACAGATGTTGTGTGCATTAGTAAAGATAATACCAAATTTCCACATTGAGGTGCTACCTTAAAATTGGGCACTCCAGACCACTAACCAAGTTGTATGGCAGAGAAACCATCACTCCAGTCTTAATCTAGCTGGACTTTAACTGACACAATGGTGCTGGGCATACCCAAGTTCTCAAGTGATGTTCATATGATTACAAGCAACTGAAGATTGTTATTTTAGCAAATTACTACTCGTTCAGTGAACTTTGAGACTGCAAATCTAAAGTAAAAATTATTGGCTTAGCCATTCCTCACAGTACCTTCTAACCACACCCTCTGAGTGTCAACCATGTGGCCTTCAAGACCTAAGCTGGGATCTTCACAGAGAGTTGTGTAGTATTATACAGAGCTACCAGCATGTTTAGAACCCACATGGTCTAGTGCAAAATTAGGTGCATGCATAATGAAGCAGAATACCAAGTGGTTTGGGAAAGGGTTTAAAAGTCCAGTCAAATAATTCTCTTGTGTCAAACATCTCATTGAATTTATAATTCATTACACTTTGCTAAGTGCTCCTTTAAATGACATTGTCTTCCTAAACTCAGGCCTAAAGTAGAGCAAAACTGGTAGTACACTCAGAGGACAAACTTGCCCATCACTCATGTTGTCATGGTGTGGCTGCTCAAGAGAAAAATCAGACCTGTGCTATATGAACTGGTGATTTGGGTGTAGTCAAAGGAGAAATACATTTTAGCTGTGAGCAGCAATACTTTCTCATTTCTACTTGCAGCACTACCTTGGTGAGCCACCCTGCTTCCTCAGTTTCCAGCAGTATGTATGTCCCTGCTTTCTTGCCACAGCACACACTCATCACACCCATGCAATTAAGACAGGCTGCAGGGCCAGGCATCATAGAAGATCCTCAGTGTTGTGAAAACACAGTATTGATTTAAAAAAACCTTCATTGCCTCTAGGAAAGGAATGTATACACTCATATACTAGTCAGGAGACGTAAAAGGCCATCATAGCAGAGAACAATTGACACCCATCAAAGTATTCCAAAATCACTTCACTTCTCCAAAAGCCACTCTGAAATAGGTTTATTTCAAAATCCAATCCCAAAAGGCAGCACTAATGCAATTTTTTTTCACAATGACACCAATCTTTGGAATAATCTCTCCAGGAAACTAGTGATTCCCCAAAGTTGGACATGTTTAAGATTCACCCGGACAGGTGCTGCCCATCTTGCCTAGACCATGCTGTTGCCAACACGTTGGACCAGATGATCCTTGGGATCCCTTCCAACTTGGCAGTCTTTGATTCTACGATTCTTTGAAAATCAAAGGAAGTACCATGCCTAGAACTTATGTACCCTGGCATTACAAAAGGAAGGAAAACATGCTATTATTTCCTCCTTTTATTATTTTGCAGTGTGGTTGATTTTCTTCCATGTTTTATCAGATGAAAGAGAATTGTTTATAATGTAAAAAAATACCCATAAGACGGAACTTTTAGGGTTATCAAATACCTAAGCACCATATTTCAAGACACATAAAGGACCTTGAAAGCCTCTTCACTCTGAATAGTTTCTTCCAAATAACATCTTTCTTTTGACAACAGATGAGTAGAATTTAGCAGAGGAGATAATATGTTATTAAAGTTTAAAGCACAAGAGATGTCTTCTTGCCAGAAATGTGTTAGTAAGCAGAATCTCTTTAGATGACATTAGCTTGCAAACAGTTCTTGTTCAGTCTTTCTTATGCTAACAAGTATACATGCATATTTTTTCTAGGTGAGACAGAAACCAGTGTTGAAAGCCAGTAGATGCAAGCTTCTCTTAATGTTTTATTCTAATAGCTTCCTTAGTATAAAGATAAGAGTGCTCCCTTCAAAACACCACGGCACTTCTATTTCTCTGACCAGGAAAGACAGAGAGCAGTGGGCAGATAACAAAAGAGTCACGTTGGGAAAAGGCAGCTAAATCTATAAGGAACACATCCATAAAAAATAGATTGTCATTACATTATTTTTTCATATATTCACCCAATAGAATTTGGGGAAATTTCCCCCCTAAGGACACTTGCACACTGCCCAAACACACTAGAAGCTGTTTCTTTACTCCCTGATGTCTGGCATTTCTGCACCCAGTAACATGCATTCACAGAAACTAGAAAATGAATTTTATTTATTAGAGAAAGTGGTATGTTTTGCTTTCTTGTACTAGAGCTATTTCTTAAACTTGCTAATTGCTATGAATTCTCATTAGACTTTTTCATACAGATTAAATTCTAAGCAACGCTCAGGACATTTGAGTTTAAATATTATTCTTGGCCATAGAGGGCACCAAACTGCTACATTTCTTCTAAATCTGCCTTCGTCTTTGATGTACTGAGCAAAGACTTCACCAGAAGACACAACACTGGATTCCCTTCAAGATTCCTCACTTCTGAAGATTTGTGAATAATTTTAAATGCTTTTCATATTGCCAGAGAGATTCATGAAAGCTTCAGTAGGAAAAAAAAGCCAAACTGCCAATCAAAATCATTAGAGTCCAAATTGCAACCAAATGGTCTAAGCTTACAATAAACATTTCCAAACAAATTCTAAAAAGAGAAGGCAGCAGAACATGCCACACAAACTGTTGGGGCACTGCATACATTGGGACTCAGAGCCTGAGAAGCATTAAGCAGCCCAGTGTTCTCCATGTAACCTTCTTGATTCCATTACAGAAATAAATCCCAAGTGCTTGATTTATATTGCACAGGTTTGCCAAAATGTGTGAACTTTCTTCAAGTTCTTGGGAATCTGTGGGGTTAGCCAGGATGTACAATATGTTGGTAACCTGAGCACAGCAGTTATAGCCCAATGCTAAAAAACAAGCATGAGAAAACATACCCACAGCAAACAATTCATCCAAAAGTTACTCACTGCTGTTGGTCAGGGCCTTCGGGCATTGTCTCTCTCAATAAACAGAAAAAACCCTGTATCTTTGACAACACAACTAACATATAATAAATGTTCTTACGCTGTGCTATTTGCTGATCTCTGTAAAGGTTTGCCTCATTCTGCTCTGAAAGATTCTCAAAAATATTTAAACCTAAATATTTCATGTTCTCTGTATTTCTGTTCTTCTCTGATACAGCAGTTGAAATATTGGGTAATTCAGTTGTTTGATTTTTCAAGAAATCATTGCCCTTGCTGCAGAGGAGACAAGTCCTGTTCTGTAGATAGAACATGGTGGTTCACTGAGTTTACTGGCTTGTCTGATTCACTTGAAAACAGAAGTTTGAGTATTTAGAAAGCCATTAATCTTTGTATCAAGCAGAAATTAATCTTCACTCAGTAGCAAAGCAGGCAGGAGTGAAATAAACCCTAAAAACAGCAATTAAACTTTCATGAAGGCAATGTTCATTGCTACCTGCTCTTGTCTGACGATGAAGGTGATGTCTTCCCCAGGCCTAACAGCCAGGCTCTCTTCTCTGATGCTGATCTGAAGTCCCTTAGGGGCAATTAATGGGCACATATGCTGTGCTAAGTTCTGCTGCAGGTCTACGCCACCTTCACACACATTAGAAACAACTTTCCTGTACCTGTGAAAACAGTAAGCAGTGAGAACAGTGAATTGGAGGTAAGCAAAAGAATGCCACCAGAGGCACCAAATGCAAGTGTGATTGTAGCTAATGCATTTTCCTTGGGGTCACAAACAGACAAGATTGCAGATGATCAAAAACAACTCACAATCCAAGTACTCTGGTTGGGGACATTGCCTACATTTGCCAAGTAAAACCTGCTGAAGAAAGAGGAAGTGGAGCATGATAAGGATTTCACTTGCATGCACTGGAAGAGTTAGTCTTTTCAAACTTAGAAACATGCTTGACTAGCCCTCCAGGAGCTAGATAGTCTGCTGTTCTCTCTGCCATCACCTCACAATATTCAACAGTCTTCAATGGTCTAGAGGTCTTGGTTCAAGCCCCCAAAATCAGAAAGAAATTAGAACAAACAACTTCTGCATTAACCCAGAACTAGTTGCTTAATTGCTGCTCTCAATCTATTAATTCCTTAAAACATTTAAAGTATTTCTTTAATATAGCAGTATAAAAGATTGAAAGGCCTAACACTTCTAAAGAGCCAATAATGAAACAGTTGGATGTGTACAATAATTATTTACAGATCAGGTTCACACAGGTATGTTATTTTTAAACATCCTTTAAATTCAGAATCATATTTCACTCTTTTCAATTCCCATTCTGTATATCACAGCTGTCAGCCACAACCCAAAAGGCATCATTTTCCCCAGTAAGGCAAATATACACAGAGACCATGATTCTATTGCCAGATTGGACATTTCATCATTTGGTTTTCATCTCCACAACTGACTGAGATGGTGTTATGATAAGCTAGAATAGATGCCAGCTGCAAGTTATTCTCAGCACAGATGTCAGACTACATTGTAGTGTGTATTCTATGCAGTATTGTTTACAATTACTAAAGCTTTCCTTTCATTCCCAGTGTCCCATATGGTCAGGAAAAGAATCTATTCTCCACAGAACTCCTTACCCTTATGGAAGTGAGAGACTGGGAAGTTCTGTGAGATGTTCCCAGCTCCTCAGAGTAATTCATTGGGTCCAAATTAAAAATTGCTCAGAACCCAAACAACAGGATAAAAGAAAAGGCTCTGAATGGACCAGAAGTCCAAAAATGGCTACAAAATGTTGCCAAAAATATACTTAAAAATGCTGCAAACAAGACAGCTTCCTCTCTTCTCAAAGTGATTAGTTTTTGAACTGCTGTGATCATGAAAAGTAACATTTCTCTTTCATTTGTCTGTAGGAAGCTTCTGCACATGTTCTAGGTCACAGACAGAACTTCGGCATTTCCCATTTTTTCCAGTTTGCCTTATTTACACTTCAGAGAACTATAGACTGGTTTGGGTTGGAAGGAACCTTCAAGATCATCTAGTTCCAAACCAGGGCAGAGACACCTTACACTAGACCAGGTTGCTCAAAGCCCTATCCAACCAGGCCTTCAACAGTTCCAGGGATGGGGTATCCACAACTTCCCTAGGAAACCTGTGCCAGTGTTTCACCACCCTTACAGTAAATAATTTCCACCTAATATCTAATCTAAACCTACCCTCCTTCAGTTTAAGGCCATTTTCCCTTGTCCTATCACTGTGCCCTTGTAAAGAGCCCCTCTCCAGCTCTCTTGTAGGCCTCCCTTTTAGGTACTGAAAGGTGAATTTCTTTCAAACCACTTTTGAGGCCACTGGCTGGAATATTCTCCCCCACTTTGGAAGCCTCATCAAGGCAGTTAAATGCAAAATCAGCTTACCCAGTGCTGCTGGTGTATGCCTGCCCCAGCACACAGTCTTCAGGAGGTGCTTCTGGGTTAAACCAAAAGTCAGCAAAGCATTTGCTAGACTCTGACTTCAGAGATGCAGAGCGCTCAAACCCATAATCACTGCAAAACATCAATACCAAGAGTGTTAGTATCCCCACTTCACTCAGCAGTCTAATTTGGGGGGGATGAGACTATGTAAGTAGAGTTTTCAAAAATAGATTTTTTAAAGTGTTATTCTACCAGATGAACATATGAGTTGAAGCCAGTTCTGTTCTCATGTCAGTGGGAGTTGTGTACACTTGGGGGCAAAACTGGTTGTAATTACATTGTCATTTCTGCAAAATTAATTCCCTTGGTAGCTTATATTTTTAAAGGTTTCCTTTGCCACTCAGGCCAACCATTTAGTTTCTTTTTTTTTCCTTCATTTGCGAATAGAAAGAGTTTGCTTGCCTTTTAAATTAATCCAATGGTCATTTTTCAAGTCTTGATCAATAGAGAAATACATCAGAATTTGTGCAGTCAGGTGAAACAAATACTTAAACATGGCAATGTTTTTAAACAAAGGCAAAAGCAAAAGTAACCTGTTATTCAAATAACAGGTCACCTATTTGTGTATATGTGGCTATGTTGGGCAAGATGAGGAAAAGAAACCCATCTCAAACTCTAAGCAGCTATTTACTAGCAATAAATCAAAAGGTCCATGGGCAGACTCACCATAAGAAATCAGAATTCATGCATTCGCAAACTTTGGATGTGAGAGCTGATGTGAAACTTCTCCCTTTAATGCACCATGATGAAATCTTTCTCTTTCGAAAGCTTCTCTGCTGGCCCATGATGCAACGATCACCCTGAATATCAAAGCATCAGATTTATTGTGCTGTAACCTACACCACACAGACATGACCTCATGTTGTCCTGAGAAAGGTTGGTCTTGTTGCCAAGACTATAAACTCAGATCAACTCCCTCATATTCAAATATATAGGTATAGGAAGCTCTTGTATCCACTGCTGTCCACTAACAGGTCATTGCAGAGTTACACAACAGGCTACATTTCCAGGGCACAAATCCAAATATGTACATAAAAATTCAAGTTCAATTTAACCCCTGTTTTATGTGTGCACAATCTAGGCACAAAGCTCTAGCTAGCCATTTAAAAATTACAAATCACCATATCTCATGTTGGCCAGCAACCTGAAGCACCAACCATGCAGACACAGGTAGAGTGAAGCCTATCTGTACACACTCCACTGGTAACTGGGCAGCTGCAAGCACTCTGTCAAAGTCATTTGATAGTTTCTAATTTCTGAAACACATTTTGATGCCAATATCCCAAGACACTGTTACTCTTTAGGCTCAGATATGCATAACATTCTTTGTAAACACACAAAAGCCCCAAACAAGAAGTGTAAAATTAGGCACAAGAACTAACAAATGAGGGCTGAAGTAACACAGAGTAGCATGCAAAAAATAAACCAACCCTGCAGAGAGCAAAAGAACAAATGTACTGGAAGAATCAAAACATAATAATCATAAGGATTATGAATAAATATGACATATTACATTTAATAAAAAAACCCCCTTGTATTGGTCTCTTTAATCAATACATTGTACAGAGAATTTAGCTTCCCAAAATTGGATTTGGCCAGAACCCCAGGATTAGCACAGCCTTTATGCATTACTGCAGAAATGGTATTGCCCAAAACAACTGAACTCCAATACATGATTGGTCCACTGAGATCCTACGTTACTTCTGGAATGGACTTATGGCAATTTATATATGAGTACAGTATGTGGTCAGGAAGCTGGCAGAACACATCACTGCTGCATGTTGAAATTGCTTCTATCAATATTACACACTTCAGTTTATGCTTCCCAATCCAGCAGGACCACCTATTATTATGTCAGCCCACCAGATAAACCTCTCCCTTTCCTAGGACACAGATTACAGAACCAAAGGGAACACAAAATCCTCTCTCATTTTAAAGTACTGTGAAATCAGCAAATATCAACATAAGGAGACTAAGCTGGGGATGTAGTATCCAAAACCAATTTGGAAACATTTTCCTAGCACACAGTTCTATATGAATCTGAAAGCTACGGAAAACTTGAGGCAGTGAACCTAAGACCATGAATACCTGTAGATTTGTGAGCTCCCAAGACTCATAGTCATCATCAGTGCACTCCCTGGGGAAGGATGGTCTGAAGTCCACTTTCACCAGTTCCCAGTCCGAACGATAGCTAATATGTCCAAAGACTCTGAACAAAAAGATCAAAAGTAAACTCTCACTGCAAAGAAATATCATACAGATCTGAGATTCAAAATTTCAGCTCTATATTTCTCTTTCCACAGTCACAGTTCTCTGCTAAAAGGTCCCAGGTTAATTTTTCTTCCACTTTTCATCCTCTTCATGTACAATGCATCTAGTTAGGAAACATTTGTCAATTGTATATGAAATTTAATAAAAATATATAGCTCATATATTTGAGATTTTTTTTTCCCAGAAATTTAATTGAAAACAACCTTTTCTAATTTGGAACTCAACATTTTTGTCTATTATCTTGTTATATTAAAGAGACAGAGGTCTCAGATTTTGACATGGAGCTCAAATCGGGGAGCAGAACTCAGGATCACCAGATTCAATTTCCAGCTCTGACACTCAGTCCTTATGATTATAGTGCAACTTCTTCAATTATTTGGGTTGTGTTTTTTTGTTAATTTCTACAGTTTTCAGTTGGCAATTTGCTATTGTTTAAACTCAGGGGAGTATCATGAAATTGTATTAATTTCTAAGGAATATACTGCATCTACACATCGTGCGGAAGAACTCAGAACTTCCTCTTCATTGCAGATAGTCCCATCCAAAAAGCAGCCACAATCTGTACAATTTTTGTGGGGAAAAACAAGAAAAAAGGAAATCTCATTGCTTTAAAAACCAAGCTGTACTTTCAAAGCAGCCAACATTTTCTAAGTCAGAATCCTTATTTCCAAAACAAAATGGGTAAGTATGACATCCAGCAACAAATTAGAAAGGATAAAGACTCTATTTGGGCAAAAGTCGAATATATTTGTGGTTTGTATCACGCTTACGTGACTTACTTGCCAAAGAATTTAAGGCTGATTCTAAAGCCAACAATTTCTGTGCAGTTCATACTGCACAGAGTTCATATTCCAAACTTTAGTAGCATTCTCCAAACTAATTCATTCCTTTTGTTTTGACCTCAACTTTGTCCAAATCCAGACACGGCAGGAATGGTAAAGTTTTGCTAAAAGCATTCTGCTGTGCACAGTTGTTTCTCTTGTCCTGAATACCAGGTTCAAAGTGGAACTAGGGTAGACCAGAGTGTGGAAATGGTGGATTCTCTGCAGCACAGATGCAACACCATCATACTAAGAATCTTCCCTGGTAGATGGATGTAGAGCTCTGATGCCTACCAAAGAGCTTGAGAAATAGTCACAGGGACTAAAGATGTCCAGTGATTCCCTCCTTTCCTTTCAAGTGCCTTTGCTTCTCATGCACAGAACAGAGATTTAGATCTCTATACATTATTGCCCATACTTCTCACATTATAATGACCAAACACTTCATGCTCACAGGAAACTACACCATCAGCAGTGCACTTCATTGAGCAAAAGCATATGCACTTCATCTGTAGGTCTTATTCTTTTCTTGTAAGGCTCTGAGATTAAAGGACTTGGAACATGTAATTTCTCTCCTGCTAAATGTACCCATGGCTAGAAGTAGAAGCAACACACAAAAACTGAAAAATGTGGCTCAGTCCACTGGCTGTATGTGCACACAGGTGTGTGGTCCCACTTCTCTCATTGAGACCTAAGGGTTTGGTTCCTTTTTCTGGTTCAGCTGGATCCTGAGAGCTGCTGTCACCATATAATCTTATTCACTGGTAGTTACATGCTCAATAAAGTGACTACTTAGGTGGTCTGATGCTTTTTCCACAATGCCTGCTTCAATATGACTGGAGTTGCTGACAGACATGAAGTGTCTTTTGCCTGCTAAATACCTGTACCTCTTTTTAAAATCTTTTATTTTCTCCATACAAGACACTAACATAAGGCAGATGTCCCCATGTGCCTATGCACCTACCTCAGTGAATGCTTCTCTAGACTCCACAAAACTTTACAAATTTGCCACATTTCTTTTATAAATTCACTTAGCAGCAAATATGTTCAAGGGCAAGGAGCCAAGTCCTGTTAAAGCTTCACTCCTGCCTTAAGAAAAGTATTTTCTACAGAACAAGTGAAATTTTCTTCATTCATGTTATCTATCTCAGGCAGATTAGCCAGGAAAGGAGGAGAAAGGAGCTGGTGGTTTGAGTTCAAGGATAATGAAATTCTCAGGAAAGCATATAACAAAATCTCTGAACTATTATTAATAATCATCATAGTGCATGAGGGAGATTCCAGATTATTATGGCAAGGGAAACCTGTTGCCTATACATAAATACACACACATATATATATGTGTGTGTGTGTGTGTGTGTGTGTGTGTGCATATATATAACCAGAACTCAGAAAGTTAGAGAATTAATTTTGATATCCACAAAGATATCAAAAAAATTATTGAGCTTTCCACTTCTAAGCAACTTGGAGATAATTAAAATGATAGCAAACAACCACCACAGATTTGTCAAAATCAAATCATGTCAAACTAATGTAATTTCCTCCTTTTACAAGGTAACTGGCTTAGTGGATAAAAGAAAAGAGAAAATCTAGCACATTCTGACCTTTGTTAAAACTGTTATACATTTCTAGCTGACATTGTCTCAATGTAAAAAAGAAAACACCAGTGCAGATAAAATCACTGTAAGGAAGAATGGGAGTACATATCCAATTAGAAGAATCCATTTTCAAAAGGTAGTTATCAAACAGGGAATATTTTGTGATATGTATCACAAAGATATGATGGGTCCACAGTCAATATTTTCATTAGCTCTCATGGTCAAATAAGAAACACAAAAAATTTTGCAGATAACACAGAAGGAAGGGAGTGGACACTGACTGATGGGAGCAATGTTCAGAAATCAATATGATGAAATACTCCAAAACCAAGTGCAAATAGTACTCCTTGGACAAAACAAAAAAGCCCCCAACAAACCAAAACCCACAAAAAAGGTACAAAACTGAAATGGAAACTGATTTCCAAATATCAAAGAATAGACTTGGGGAATTCTGGGGAATTAAAACAAGAACGCAGTGCCACTGCAAAATAGGAAAGACTAATTCTAGGCTGTATTCAGAATGGGAAAACAGAAGACACTGAGGTAATTCTTTTGATACTTGGCACTGGTGGAATCTGGAAGAATATCATGTCTAATTTTGGATGTTATATTCATATTTATACACCCACTAAAACTGAATTTGAAGAGGGGCAGAAATGACTCATAAGCTGCTTAGAAAGTGTAACCAATGAAGAAAGATTGAAAGAATTGGGTTTATCTCTGGAAAAGATAAAACTGAGAAAGAGAACAAAATGGTTTTGGAGTCTTCTTATAGAGTGAAGAGTTGTCTTCCAAGAGACCTGGAGGAAGGACATGAAAGAGGAAGGACAAGGATAAATAAATGTACAGGATAGAGTGCTACAATTCCCTTATTATATCTCCTCAGCACTGGTGAGTTTATCCATGGAATACTGGGTCCAATTCTGGGCTCCCCAGTACAAGAGAGAGATGGAAATACTAGAGGGAGTTGAACAAAATGCTATGAAGGTGATGAAGGGGCTGGTGGATTTACCCTATGAGGAAAGTTTGAGAGAAGTGAGACTGCTCAGTCTGAAGAAGAGAAGGGAGATCTATCAATTTCTATAAATACCTGAAGGAAAGGTGGAAAGAAGATTCATTTCAGCAGTGCCCAGTGACAGGATCAGAGGCAACAGGCTCCAACTGAAACACAGGAGGTTTTCCCTGAATATTAAGAAACCATATTTTTTACAGTGAGCGTGATTAAGCACTGACACAGGTGCCCAGAGAGGTTGTGGAGTCTCCATCCTTGGAGACATTCAAAAGCTGTCTGGAAATGGCTCTGGGTGGGTCTCCATGAGCAGAGGGGTTAGACCAGATAATCTCAGAGATCCCTTCCAACCTCAACAAGTTTATGATGCTAGAATTCTGTAAAGATAACTATACAAACCATTGAGGTTGTTTATTCTACCTCACCAGAGTACGAAATTAGAAAACATCAGGAATAGAGAGAGAGATTAGATAAACTTTTGAAATATTGCCCAGTCCCACATCTTATAATTATAGAAAAATTATAGAAATTACTCTAGACATTGTGCAAATTCTACTAGAGTAATGTGGAAGTTCTGTGCAAACTATATATGCATACAAAGACACAGATTCAATGGGTGAACTGCAACCTTTGCCTCACTGGATTTTTAGCAGAAGATAGAAGCAACTTTTCTGTCTGTTGGTCTATTCCCTTGCAAAAAAAAAACCCCAACCCTCATTTTCCTTATGGCTGTTCTGATTCTACAGACTGAAAATCATGTTCTGACAGAGCACAGTAACCACACCATTAAGTCCCTGAGATTTGAGAAAGTGCCCCAGTATAGTCACAAATCCCATTAAAAGTGCAGCCATGCAGCTTTGTAATTCCTAGGTTTATTTTCCCAAGGAATCCAGTGCTTTACATGCATCCAGTTTAGCAAACTATTTGAAAAAACAAAAAAAAGCTTCACGATCATTAATGCTGTTGCTGCAGTAGCATGTGTTGCTCCATAGGGGACAGACACCTTGGATAAGTGCATTTAAATGTATTGCCAAATAACACTAGAATAAAAAAGAAGTATTTTTCCAAAGTGAGAAAGAAAGGCATGTATTAAGTAGGATTCAATGGATTAGAAAAAAAAAGAACTACAATAAAGCAATCACAATCTAATTGGTCAGGTACAAAATATATATGTCCAATAAAGTCATACGAATGGAAAAAACAGGAATGGTACAGCAAGTGCAACTGATGAGTAGAAGTTATATATCAAGATGATAGTAATTCATAAGCCACTAAAACCTTCCTCTTGATTAATTACATTTCATTAGAAAGCCATCAAATCAATTCTGTTGAAGCTATAAAAGACGATGCTGTGATAAATAATTTTTGGAAGAAATTCCAATTACCTTGGAAATTAATTTACTTTTATTTGCAAGAATTTGGGATCCATAATTTGAACTTCAGTGTTTCAGTTGCCATAACAACTCTGTACATTTGTTCCTAGTTCATTTATGAGCACATAATTTTTTTATTTGATTGCATCACTTGATAGATAAGACAGTTTAATGCAGTTTTTAAGCTAACTCATTTAAACTATTTGCTGGAGGATTGCTGGTTATTTCTGTTCCTGATAAAGCTCATAATCAGAAGAAGCTAATTTAACAGAAATTATATGCAATGATAATCTTTTCTAGTAAATGCACATTTCTATTCAATAGATGAGAGCATCTATTCAATATATACTCCTAGTTCAGATGAGCAGTAATAGCCGTGTCACCTGCTCTCTGTGCCACCTGCAAAACAGAGAACTGCAGCTATGCTGGTGCTGATGCTGGAGACTCCCAAAGACTTACCAGGACTACATGGAGGAGAAATGAGCCTGATTTTGAAAACACACTGCTTATCTTGGATGCCAGAGACATAGCTTTCTATAACCACAACACTTGTCTTACTCTAGCTTTTCTGCCGTGTTCTTCAGGATTTTGTACGTAGGTTGTCATAGCATCAAAAATATTTTTGCCAGAGCAGATGGATTTTAGCTCCAGAGTCATATCATGGATCCAGATCCCATATACATTAAGACACACCTTGAGCAACTTTTGTAGTATTATGGTGATTTACCTTTGTATGTTAGCCATACAGTCTCCAAAGGAAATAGCTTCTTGTCTTGATCCTCTTTGCCTCACTCATGTATATGTGAGAACACTCAAAGACCTCAGAGTGGTGGAAGTGATCTTGCAGTACTTTCCCACCAAGGCCACCAAGATACCACATGTGGAATTTATACAGGTGCATAATGCAGCAACTTAAATTATGCAAGTTTTGCAGTCATACTGAAAACTAGTGATAACTGCGTTATGCACAGCTACTTTTGTTTGAAATCAGATGACTCACTCATTCTAGACTCTCTGCATTAATTTCCAAGTGCTCCATTGGATTTTGCTCTCCTCTATATGACTTTGGCATCAACTGTGGTTTTCAAAACAGGATGCTGCCAAGGAGGCAGAGTGTCTGCACAGTCCTATACTGACCAGTTGTCACACTGGTAATTTGACATGCCAATTGAGGTTGAAAGACGATCCCTGGTTTTTTGGAAAGAGCCTTCAAATATATAAAGCTACTGGCAATAAAACCTAGGATTAGGTTTTATTGCCAGTAGCTTTATCAACAGTTTATCAACAAATAGTTGATAAGCAAATCTCAACGGCTCTATCAAGGATACAATTTCTAAATTCCTCTGGGCAGCATTTAACCAAAGATGTCCAAGCATGTGAAAAAAGGCAGGTGCCTGAGATTCTTTGTGGATTTAAACCTCAGTATCCAACAGTGAGTACATGACCAGGCTGGGAAAGGAAACTACACTCTCAGAGATGCTAGTTAATTATTTTAGCAACTCTTTCTGTCTCCTATTTGTTTAAGTGGAAGCAGTCACTGAGCTTTGCTAAAATAAGGTATTTGTATCCTGTTCCCCATGTGAGCCTTCTTTTCCTGAGGTCAATCATATTAGTAGGAAATACAATTATTAGGAAACATACTGTAATGCAATTTTGAACTGTCACACCTCCCTTATAATTTCTATACAACTATTGCAATTTCAGATTAAATAATCAATCTGCCTTACAGTTCACTAGATATCAGAGGCCATTTACATTAAAACAGCAACAACTTTCTCCACTGTCTTCTGCACAGAGTAGTGTGTTAGAAGTCTCGTCAGTTTATGTTGAGCTCAAAGAGTTGAGTTCTTTGCTTCTCTTAGACCTTTACTATAAATGATGACAATATCACTGTAAAAGCAAATAAATGTGACAATCTTCTTTTTGTTCTGCCTGTTGTAGTTCATATTCCTACAGTGCCTTTGAACATACAGCAAGACATATGCCAAAATCTGTACAGAAATCACCTAGATGAGGGAGTAAAATGATGAAGTCATGGCATGGAAGGATGTACTTTAGTGTAGCCACTGCCAACAGGTAGTGTTCTCCTTAACTCATAGAAGTCACATTATTAATGAAAGATTTTCCAAGGGGATATGGGTTAGAAGAGCAGATTAGCCATGACTATGTATTACCATGATATTTAAAGTCTACTATTTTCAAAAAAGAAAATGACAAGTGAATCTGTATAGAAACTTTTTCCTTCCAACAGTTGTCTTTTCTTCCTTTACACCACTGCAAAATCAATAAAAAGCCTGGATAAGTCAAAGGGTTCATACTAGTAAAATGGATGAATGTAATGCATGATTCAAGCTGCAATCTGTTATACATCAAGATTATAATTCAGAATATTTTTTCTAATTCCCCAAAAGAACATAACAGAGGTTACATTTCAGTGGCCCTCCTAAATTGCAGCTACAGAAATGATGAATGCTCCCATGTGCAAAAGTAGACACCTGCCTACGTACAGGAACTGCATATAAAAAGTACTTGCGTACACAACAGATCATGTGCTGAGACACTCATGATTTAAATGCTTTAAACTACAAACACATGCATATGCTTAATGCAATAAAGGAAAGAGTTGAGTATTCTGGTTGTGCTGGGTTTCTTGGTTTGATTTCATTTTTCTTTGGCTGCCAAAGTGAAAAATGAGGGGAGGAAACAATTTAGTTGAAATGGAACCATTTCTTTCATTGTTTCCTGCTCCCAAAAACTAATAATTGCCATTCATTCTTTAATGCCAAAGCATCTTGGAAATGAATGTTTAGGTTCTGAGAAGTTCTAGGGAGGAGCAGGATGAGGGTGTTCCCACTTTATTCAGAAGTTCAGTGGCTCCATGACTTTTGTGAATTAGCTCCAACTTTTTTTCTTATGTATTTGGCAAATTCCTGTCCAAGAACAACCTTTAAACATGTAAGCTGCTTGGAAAAAAAATCAGATTTAATGTCGAGCCTGATGGCTTAGGTAGAAGTAAATACAAGGCAGACAGTGAACAAAATTGATTAAAGAGAAATATATGATATTATAGATGATAGCTTTGCATCATTCAACTCGTGCTGTCATCTTACTTAAAGATAAAATTAATCTGGGATACTAACAAGATTTTATAATTAATTCTTTAGCTAATACTTTTCTTCTTAGTCACATTTAAAAACCAGGTCCTGTTTGTCACAACTGGAAACTTCCATTCAGACTTCACCTAGTACAGCTAGAGTTAATAGCCTACAGACATCTAAATTGTGGCTCCTTCATTCTGAGAGCAGAATAGACTTCAAGGCCCCAGTAAAAATTAAGTACAGTGTTAAACAAGTTTAATTGTTGGCTAAGTTTCTGATGTCTATTTATCTGAAATAGAAAATAAAATGGAAGTGAAGTTAGAGCATCAAAGCTTCAGGCACTTAGTGACAGGGGCTCAAAATGACACCAACTATATTCTGAATTAAAAAGTCACATGCCACTATTTTTCTGTCCTCTCCTCCTTTAAATAGGAACAAGATGATAACAGGTTCTTACAGAACATGAATTTCTAACATTTCAGTTCCTATTATTCAAATATATTACAGGTCTGCCCTAAAAATGTACTAAATATGGGCTTTAGAGTGACACTGAAAGCATCAGGTACCCATGCCTCTGAAAATGTCATGAAACACTAAGGAAAAAAACAAACCAAAACTTCAGGCAGTGAACTTCTTTGGAGCAGAGGGAGAGACAGGGACAGTACCAGGTCTTGGCTCCAAGGCCCCAGGTTGGCAGTGACACTCAATGCATTGACTTGCTCTGCTAACATCTGTGTCCACAGAGAGGACAGCAAAAGCATTAGACTTGCTACTAAACAACATCTGTACATCTGGATTAGGTGATATCAAGATTAGATGTGAACAGAGTCACCAGCATGCTTTTTCAATTTTTTTTCCCACCATATTTTCTCCATCTATTGACAGACACATATTCCTTCTCATGCAGAGAGAATAACCACTTCATAATGGAGCAATGACTCTCAAACAACTCTCAAAGAAAACCTAGAATGTGCCTTGGGAAATCAGCTATTCTCTTACATAATGAGGTTTTATCTACCACTTATCTACCTTTTATAAAGGTTGCAGTATGAGAGAACTAGTAGTGAGGAATTCACAACACAGAGAAGCTCCTGCACCTAGCAAGATACTCAAAGGCAACAGGAAAGGTAGAGGTGCTGCCATATGTGGCACAATAAGCCCCCCAAACTACAGGTAATGCTGACTGTTACAGATATTATTAAAGTTGAGGCTGACATTCCCAGCAGAATCAACAGCTTCAAAAATCCAGACGGCTCTTCCTAATATCTAACACCTGTTAATATCCACCTGGTTTTCAGCAAGTTTAAACTAGACTATCTTCTTGTTTTCATTATCACCTAGAAACCCAAAAGGAATGCAACAACAGACTTTTAAGACAGCAAAACATGCATGCAGGAGTTCTGCAGTTCAGAGATTCATAAATTTCCCAGCAGCATCTTAAACTGTTATTCTACAAGATATTAGAAAAAAATATCCCTCTGGCAAAAAAATAAAATTATCCGTGATGAAGATTTTGATTTTACCTGACATAAAGAAAGTTTTATGTAACTTCTTACTGGCTTTTTAAAAGGTGCCATGGTCTGTGGTAGCATGGTTATCATGCCTACTGGGTTTACACTACAGTCTAAATAATCTGGTTTGGGAAACACTCCCAGAAGCTGAAATGAGATTTAGAAGCAACCTGAACAGGTTTGAAACTTTCATTACATTAACTACTTCTTCTGAAGAGGAACATCAATATTTCAGGCACACAAAAAATATTCCTTTTGCACTGAGTTAGGCCATTACTCAAGCCAGAGTTATAAATTCATTTTTTCCAAATATAACATACTGTTAAGTATAACACTGGGTTGCAGTGACTTTAATTCTTACAGAATTTAGAACAAAATAAAACCTACTAGACCATGTACTATTCTGATGAAAATATATCAGTTGCTTGAGAAAATTCCTTAGCAAATCATACTAATTAATTTTGCAGTAGTGAATTTGAGCTCTTCATTTACAAGTTGATTTTTACACAGATCAAGTTTCCTAAACTTTATGAATACTTTTATTGCTTATCTTTCCTAAAACTCCTAACTAGGCCTCTTTAGAAACTGTTTTTTACACAAAATGAGTTTCCTAAAGTTTTTGAATACTTTACCACTTAAAACTCCTAAAGATCTTAACTAGGTCTTTTGCAGAGCACAATGAAGTAAAATACATTTTTCTTGGCATTTGAATGTACATATTTTGAACACTGCAGGGGATTTGAATCGATGATTTAAATTAAAGTTTTATGAAAACTTTTGACAAGTCAACATTTGGGTCTCTTCTCTGTTTTGGAGAAAATAGAAAACTTTCCGAAATGAAAACTTTAGGCAACGAGATTCACATTCCCCTGTTGCTTCAGTAAAGCTAACCAGACCACTTCATTTGGGAATGGAGAACAGAGGTGAGTGACATTCCTCAGGGGTCAGTATTGGTACTGGTGTTGTTTAACATCTTTGTCAGCAACATGAACAGTAAGATTGAGTGCACTCTCAGCAAGTTTCCCAAGGACATCAAGCTGTGTGGTGAGGTCAACATACTGGAGGGAAGGGATGCCATCTAGAAGGACCAGGACAGGCTTGAGAGGTGAGCCTGTGTGGAGTTCATGAAATTCTACAAGGCCAAGTGCAAGGACTTGCACCTAGGTTGGGGCAATCCCAAGCACAAGTACAGTCTGAGAGGAAGAATGGATTAAGCACAGCCCTGAGGACAAAGACTTGGGAGTGTTGCTTGACAAGAAACTCAAAATAGGATGGTAATGTGAACTTGCAGCCCAGAAAGCCAACTGTGTCCTGGGCTGAATCAAAAGCAGCATGAGCAGCAGGTGGAGGAAAGTGATTCTGCTCCTCTACTCTGCTCTCCTGAGACCCCATCTGGAGTACTGCATCCAACTCTCAGGTTCCCAAGAAAAGAAGGATATGGAACTGTTGGAGCAAGTCCAGAGGAGGGTAAGGAAGATGATCAGAGGCCTGGAGCACCTCTCCAACAAAAACAGGTTGAGAGAGGCGGGGTTGTTCAGCCTGTAGAAGCGAAGGCTCCAAGGAGACCTTACAGCAGCTTTTCAGTACCTGGGGGGACCAACAAGAGAGCTGGAGAGTGACTTTCTGCAAGGGCATGTAGTGATAGGACAAAGGGGAATGTCCTGAAGCTGAAGGAGGGTAGGTTTAGATTAGATATTAGGAAGAAATTCTTTACTGTGAGAGTGGTGTCTCACTGGTTTTCCAAGAGAAGTTGTGGGTACCTCATTCCTGGAAGTGTTGAAGGCCTGGTTGGATAGATCTCTGAACAACCTAGTCTAGTGTAAAGTGTCTCTGCCCATGACAGGGGGATTGGAACTAGATGATCTTTAAGGCCCCTTCCAACCCAAACCATTCTGTGATTCTCTGATTCTGTGATTTTGGATAAGACAGGACAGAACTGGAATTCAAATGTAACTCACTTCAAGTCATGCCAATTCATCCCAGTCAGCATGTTGGAGAATGAGAAATCTCTCTTACAGACAGTGTTACCATGTCCCTTAACATCTTTCCAAGATAAACTTTTTCTGGAATTTTTTTATTAATACAAATTAAAACCCTGAAGGAAATTCTTAAGATGATTTCAATGGAACCACAATTGTACTATAATGGTCAGTTTCTGTACAAGTAAAATATCCTTTGACTTTTCTGTGAGTTTATTCTAGAACCTTTAAATGAAATAATATCTGTTCCTCAATTTTGCCACATGCTTTTTCAGTTATTATCTTCCCACTTCAGAATTATGCTATCTCTCCTAATTTATGCAGATTTTGACTTTGCACTCTTTATTCAAACAAACTCCATACCAAAGGGAAAAAAATCAAATTTCTGCACTAGTAAAAAATGTCAGACTAGGTCCTCAGTAATGGATTTGGGGATTCCTCAAGGTGAAAGACACTACTAATTTATTTCCATTACCATACACAAGTTCATCTTATGATGTTCTACCAAGAAGAAAATTTTATCTAGTAAAAAATGGAAAAGATGGCATAACTGATTTTTATTTTTTCCAGGGAGTGTGTATCAGAGGATGACATTACTCAAAAGCAGCAAATCACTGCAGGTTAAGTCAACTTAGTACAAGAATAATTTTCAGAAAAATGAACTAAGCCAGATAGAATAACAAAAGGTCTTGACATAGAGTCAGACAGAGCACCACTAGGCTGACAACACCACCATGAAGGTAAAACACAATCAAAAGCAGCAGGAGAGACAAGGAAGCTGATACAATGGCAACAACGAAACAAGTACTGCAGGTTTATTTTTCATATTATCTTTAGAGTCTGGTAGGAACGTTGCAAGTGTTTTCAGGGCCAATCCATGATTTTAAGTGTTTGGTGTCATCCATGTTCAGTAGAACTAGCTACAAAGCAATATTCTACAGGCCTGGCATTGAGATGCTGGAGTCAGGCTCTTGTTTTGCCTTCAGAAATATGTAAGTCACATAATGCTTTTTTTGCTAATCTGAGCTGACATACTAGATCTAACTACAGTTATATATTTCAGATAGATGATTTTAAAAAGGCATCATGTTTTACAATAGCTTTTTAGCCCATTCAGCCAGATATTTAAACACATCTTCACAAAATCACTGTTTTTAACAATACTAAATAAGAAAAAAAAAACCAAACCAACAAACCAGAGCATATAGTCATCACATATCGTTTTATCTGCCAGTAAGTACAGTTTAGGATAAGCTTTTGATCCCTCTACTTCCACTGAAATCAATGGAAATCCCACATTTAGAGGCATAAGTGTCTCCATGTGGCAGATATTATACCATAAATAAACCTGTATTTTAGAGAAGGGGAAGATGATGGGATAATACTGTTGTTCTCAGGTCATAGATGTATAATGGAGGATAAATGGGGCAGTGGAGAAAGAAAGAGAATTAACAGACCAAATTTCCCTCTCTGTAGGACAGCAATATGAACTTGGTACGATGCTTTAAAGCACACTGGGTAGGATTTCTGTTTTGCTGAGGATCCTTTACACAACTCCACATTGGATTACTAATTTATTTTGCCCTGGGGAAAATGCTACAGTATGTGTCAAAAGCAGCTCTATTTGTAACTCCTATAAGAAAAACCTTGTCATGAACACACTGAGCTCCAATACAAAGGATCACACAAGTTGCTGTGATAGGAGCACACGCAACATCCAGCACATCTCTGGGTGCATTCTCCTTTCCAGCTGCATCCAGCATGTGCCTTTCTCCCTACACAGACAGGTGTTTTTTACTCTCAGACACTTCTAAAATGCTAGCATTTGTCCTAGATATGGTACAAAACATGCAGCTCAGATCCAGATGTCTTTGACCCTTTGGAAAAAGACAGATAAATAGGCCTAAGTTGTGGAATTTGGTTATTTTTAACTCTAGCCACAGCATCTACCTCAATCACTCCACAGAATAAAAACATGTATTTGTTAGCACAGTGCTTGGAGACACAAAGTACTGCAATGCTAGTTACTAGGACAACAATATAGTTGTTTACACTGAGAAGACAATAGATATTTAACATTTTCGACGTCGGACTGAAAATCTGTAAGAAAAAGAATATGGAGGAAATAGCTATTTTTTTTCCCCCTATGTTTCTCAGATTTGTATTCCAGTTCTATTACTCGACCATCCCTGGGGGTAACTTTGCAAGATTTCATATGAACATAGTACTTCTTCTTTACAATCTGAAATAATGCACTCAGATAATTTTAAAGACAGGGTAGTTAGAACATCAATGTAACTGCAAGAGGCAAAAGTCAGTGACTCAAGGGCTATCTCAAACATCCACAACAGAAAATATGCTCAAGTGCATAAGGAGAGAGAGCCCTGAAAAAAGAGATGAAACCAAAACCTTACGTCATGACCAGTGTCTCATCTCCAGGTTCACTAAGTAATCCATCTACAAAGACTGAAGTGCTGGTAAAATTATGTGTGCTCCAAGTCTGGCCTTCATCTATGCTGAACCTGCAAAAAAGCAGAAATGGTTTTCATTTGCAACCATTACTATACAAAGCAGAATTCACCTGTTAACAAAAAATAAAATAAAAATAAATCCTCTCATTACTAAAGCCTAGAAATTTTTAATGCAAAACCAAAAAAATACAATATGCCTAGACAGTGTATTATATCAATGTGATCTTTTTCTCAGCAACATATCCCACATTTCACATCTTTATGAGAAGGTGCATAATAAATTTTCCACAAAAATGAAAATTCTCAGGCAGATAAAAACTGAGCTCTGTCAACAAAATACCTTGCTACCTTGTAGGTTCAAGAGCAAATTAATTTACACTTAATTCTTTCTAGTATTGCCTGAGCTAGAGACCTGTCCAGCAGAGGTCAGACAAACATGAGAGGCAAAAGAGTCCAACTGCTAAAACATGGGAGAGGTACAGTAACTGAGGGCACCAAGATGATGATGGCCCTTTATGGTGCTACCATTTACATAAACATTTGCAAAAGATGCTGATGAATCCGCAAAACACATTTCAAATACTCTGTGCACCCAAAATTTATTTATCAAAATCTCTTCTTCTGTACATTTCCTCCATACCTTTCAGATTGCAGGTTAATGGTGGCTTTCAGTCTAGTTAACCAAGTATAGTTCCTACTAGTGTATACAATACAATTATGCAAAAATGAGCCTAATAACACGTGATAAAGATCTCACACAGTTTTTTATGTTGTAGATTAGAGTTCTGTATGTCCATATTACATATGGTTACCAGATTTTGCTGCACTGTCACACAGTCAAAAACTAAATCCTTTGCAGCAAACCTTTCCTGCCAAACAAGCTGAGAAGTCCATTTGCTGCATTATCACCATATGATGGGATCTATGCACACTACAGTTAATTTGTGCATTAATATCTCAGATAAACTGTGCTCTTGGCATACTGTGTTATACAGCACATGAGTGTGTGTTAGTCCTTTGCCTGTTGGCTCCCGAAGCTTACATTATGTTGCTATTGCCAAAGCAACTCAGGGATATTCTCCAGCTTCACTGTGACCCTTGAAGAAGACAGAGATTTATTACAGTCTCAGATAAGTATCTTGACTGCACACCTAAGCCACATATGCATCAAAAGTTGAGCATCATTGACAGGTACTGCTGGTGTGAACCAGCAGCACAAAACAATCATGCTGAACATGGCTTGCACTGTAGAGTTCCAGAATAGACTTCTAAGCAAAAAATACCCACACTGAAAATTTTATGATGATTAATACATTATGCCATGGTACCTTCAGCACCATGAAGTAATCTTTAAGAAAACATCCAACTGCATTTTGTTGACTTAATGAATATTAATTTAAGCTGACTCCACCTGCGTTTTATACATGACCACATTGAAATGCTCATCTTCAACTATGAACTTTGCCTAAGGTATTGAATATATAATAGCTCTACTCTAATTTACTGTAGGATTACTTGAGTATTTTCAGAGGGATAGAGGTGTCTTTGATAGCCACAATAACTCCACCATGGTCCAAGTACAAGATGTGGTGCTCTTCTTCAAAGACCTATAAGTCAGGAAAAAAAAAAGCCAGCTAAGCAAATGTACAAAACAACAGAAATAAACTCTATAAGCAGACAAGGACTAAGAGACTTTTATGTTTTATAATGTCCACATGTTAAACAGAAAAGGACATAAAAGTCAGGTTAACTCTTATATTTCTCTCAGCTGTAAAAGAAAGAAGTAAAGCAGGTGAATCTAAAAATGTTCAGGTTCAAATCACAGTCAGATTAAACTGCCTAAAATGATTGCAGCCCAAGCTTATACTTCTCACAGTATGCATTCTGCATCCCTGCCTATTATATATCACCAAATGACCTATCACCTTACTTTGGTATTTGCCATATTCTGTGTATCTTGCAGAAGAAAATGCTTTGTAGTCTAATTCTAAGAAAAATAAGAACAGTGTTGTTGTCCGTGACTTTCTCACATGTTCCCCAGAATCTACAGAACTTGAAATAATTGGTGCAAGCATGTTTTCTGCATTTCCAGTGTCAGTGATTTATTTAAGTTCAAACATTATGTGATCTCCCATGGAGGCCACTCTGAGCAAAATACATGCAATTCTGATTTAATGCTAAAAAGGATTGAAAGTTTCATAAATTATTGTAATTCCTTTTCCAGAGGTCATCAGCAGTACCAAAATAAATGCACACATAGATATCTTCCCTTTTTTACATCTGAAATCTGTTTCAAGACAGGGTTTACGCATGTTATTAATCTGTGAAAGTCCATTTAACATAAGAGCAAGTGATAAGGCAAGAGTTATCACATATATTTAGCAGTTAATAGACATGAAGTCTCCTACATGCTTTGACAAAGCAAAGGTGAAAACCATAACTGTTAGCTTTGCTTTGCCTTGTGAATGGAAAAAATACTGACTAAATATCCTTTTTTTTTGGCAAACCCAAATGCTACATTTAGAGGATTTATCATTAAGACTGAACCAGAGTGAAGAGGACATTATCTTACAGCACACTCACAATTACTTGAAAAATAGTAAGCATTTAATTTTGGTGGAGAATTCAGTCTTCCTCTCATCTAGTAAGAACATATTTTATGGGAATCCTAGGGCTTCAAGTGTCTGATCAGTTTTTCAGTGTTGCCAATTTATGGGCAAAACCCTGATACGAGGCATTTACAGTCCTATCTACTTATTCCACACAGCTGCATATTTTAGAAGAGAATTCAGTAAAGGATAGACATTAATTTTAGATGCACTTCAAAAGGATGAGATCAGCTGGAGTCAGATAAGAAAGCAGAGTTTTGATCCGCCTCTAAACTTTGTTTGAACTTTAGCTCAAATCAAAATGCAACAGTATATGCTGGGACATGGAAGTCTCCCAAAGCTTCACCATCATACTGAAGATAAAGAAAGCTGGTATCACTTCATCCAAATTAGATTTTCTCAGAAAAGCACCACGGCAGTTCCTCATGGACCACTTTAGCACCCCGCTTTAGTACACTATAAAGCACAGCAGACACATTACAGTCATATTAATGCCATCGTTATATCACGCTCTTCTTGCACACACTTCAAGCATTTTATAACCAAAATGTATGAAATTCCCTATGAAAGCAGCTCTTCATTTTCAGGACATTGAAAAGAATTAACAATTTCATGCCTGTTCAGCACAAAAGCAAGCATTTATCTCTACTTTCTGGAAGCAAAAACAAGACAAACTGATGGCAAAGGATTTAGGAAAAGGTGGTCCCACTGTCAGAGCTGAAGTTCAAAACCAGGAACATGAGATATGTGTGTTCACAGCAAGACATGAATTCTGATATACATCTCTCTACTAACTAATGCCAGGCAATAAATCTATTGTGATCCCTACTAGGAGCCAGCCACCACAGAATAAGATTTTTATAACATATTTATGTAATCTTTTGAGCATGTTATGTGCTTTATAATCATGCCAACTTCTATTCTCTCCCTCTCCCTCCTGCTCTAAATGTTTCTTTTCCTGTGTCTCTCCCAACAACTTCAGCAGCTATTTCAGGTCAGAATATCTTTTGGGAGCATTTAGAAGAGCTACATGAGATCAATGAAAACACCTTTAAAAGAACCTCGAGACATGTATGACACACAATTTTACTCTGTGATACAGAAGTTTGAAAAATAACCAAAAATTCCCAAAGTCACTTGCTTCTTTCATCAAGTGATATTAATATCTAAATTTGAATCTGGAAACAGAGGTTTTCCTACACAGAATGAGCCAGTAGGACCTTCCTACAGTTGAAAGGCTGGAATTGGAGGGTTTTTTTGTTGTGCTTAAAGGTGTTAACATCTATCTCCTAAGATGTCTGCAGGAAAACAAGTATTGTCACTTAAACAAAGGGTTTTCAAGTTGGTTTGATACAAAAGGATTTGACACATAGACATAATATTCCAACAAAAAAGCATCAGACTAAAGCTCCAGAGACGGAGATTCAGTTCCCAGACATACAACAGACTTTCTCTTAACCTTATTACCTTAACTGAGCATTTTGTTCCTACAAGAGCCACTCTGGTAGCAGATCAAATATGAAAGGTTTACTGTTGCTGATTTTTTCCTTTTATTTATGCCATTTCTTTTGAAAGCCAGACCTTTCTTTTACTCTGTTTGCCCTATTTCAAGTACAGTGTTGTAAGAGATGCTGTTGAAATAGCAATGGTAAACATAAATGTGAACAGAAGTCAGTATTTTAAAAATATAAAGCCACTCATATGCGTCATCCTTAGCTTTTAACAGAGTATCCTAATATTTCATGTTCAGTAACACATTTTATGATATTGTTTTCCTGGCATAATAGACAGAGAAATCTTTCAAACAGACGTTTCTGTCCTGTGAGTTTGCCTTAGGCTACATCTTCATTGTCCACATGGCACTTAGGTTAACGGTTGGATTAAATGATCTTAAGGGTCTTTCCCAAGCTAAACAATTGTATGATTCTATGACTCTAAGCCCATGTAGTTCACGATAATGTCAAGGTGAAATTGCCTTCTACAGGACTTCACTGCTGTTGCATGGAAGTTTAAGCTACTTGTCAATCAGCTCCTAAACTACTACTGCTTACTGTGCAATGTTGTACAGTACACAGCCATAAATTTCAGTTTATCTTAAAAAAAGAGTGATGGTTTCAAGAGATACCAACAAGCAGCTCAGGCACTATGTAACAGAAAGGCAGAAGAACAACTGGAGCAAATCCAAGCGTTATTGTGGTTACTTAAAATCACAACCCTTGTTTTTATTTTTCTGCACTAGCTGGTACAGGCAGGAGATGAAGGATCAACCACTAAACCACAGATGAAAATGAAAAGAATAAATTTATTCTCACTACCTGGCCAATCAGGGGATCCCCAACACACACAAATAGGGATGCAGGCACTGCAGAGCTCAGTCCATGCTAGAAGATCACTCAGCCTGCTGGTTTTGCCTGTATTTCACAGGTTTGTACAGGAGTAATTTACCACTCTGCTTTGATCTTTCCCACAGCAGGGTAGGGATCTCAAGTATGTTTGATAGTGTGTCTCTAAGTCTATCACAAGCCTATGTTATCTAAAACCAGATGTTTTACTTTTCCAATACAGAAGACAAAAAAAACTACCAATATGATATATGTGGCTTTTGACACGTGAGCTGCATGTCACTTGACTGAGTTTACAACCCTCCTCACCAATCTTCCATCATTTTCCGCAACTTTTCCATTTTTCACAAGTATTTATTTAATTTCACAAAACTCTCTTTCAGGCGTGTATTTCTATCTACAAACACTAGCTGTGTTTATAGGTAAGTATGACCATACCATATGCAAGCTATGGAAATATGGGTTCAGTTGAAAACATAGAATCATTAAGGCTGGAAAAGACCTCCAAGATCATCAAGTCCAACCATATACCCAGCAATGCCAAGTCCACACCTAATCCATGTCCCCAAGTGTCATATCCACATGTGATTTGAATACTTCCAGGGATGGTGACTCAACCACATGCCTGTGCAGCCTGTTCCTATGTCTGGTCACCCTTTCAGAGAAGAACTATTTCCTAATATCCAATCCAAACCTTCCCAGGTGCAACATGAGGCCACTTCCCCTTGTCCTATCACTTGTTACCTGGGAGAAGAGACTGATCCCCACAGGTCTACAACCTCCTTTCATGTAATTGTAGAGAGCAATAAGGTCCCACCCTGAGCCTTAGAATCATTTAAGTATATACAGCTAGTATACACTTAAACATAAAACACAGAAAGAAAATGATTTGCAGAAAGAAAATGATTTGCAGATTGTTGTTAAAGTGAGAAGTATTATAAACTTAGGTTCCCAGTTAGGAGTCACAAACTGAATCTGAGTCAACAGTGTGATGCTAGTGCATCATCTGAAATGAACTGCCCATAATGTCAAGACATCAAGGGAAATTGTTTCATTCTGTTTAGTACTGACAAAATTTGTAATTTTGCATTCAGTTTTACCATGCTTCAGGACAGGCACGTCATATTAGATAGTCTAATCAATAAGCAACTAAAGGGAAATAAAAAACAACCCACTTTTGAAATCTGACTTATTAGGAAGTCAGTGGATTTGAGTTTGTTCAAAAATCCCTATAGTCTGGATAGACCTGATAATCACCTTTCTACATCCAAGAAGTTATTCAAGTTATTCAAATGTGTCAGCAAACCACTCCTATCTGAAGAAAAGAGGAAATCGACTTGCAGAATTTGTAATACTGCAAGAATAAGAGCAAAAGGCACAGTCAACTTACAGCAAACATTCAGAAAAATCTACGAAGAATGGTGAAACACCATGTAGCCAGAATCTCCTACAGTGAAGGATTAACAAATAGTCTGGTAAACCTCTGGTAGAGATGTTCCTAGTATGTTTGATGTTGTCTCAGCACACAGTTGAATTACATGATCTTTGACCTTCCTCACAGTCTTTTATTCCTACTAACCAATACTACTATTATTTCAATAAATCTTTTAATTAATTCCTTGAACTGCCTTTTTTCCTAAGTATCTTATGTTTACTTTTCTGCATAGCTCTGTCTTTGTACACAAGCACAGACTGCTCCTCTTCTAGTCTGTAGACAGCTTTGCAATATCACGAGTATGTGAGAAAGGTGCCAGGCACTCACTAATGACAACCACAAAATCTCCAAGTCAGAGACTTAAACCCAGCCAAAGTGTTGTGCCAAAACATGGGTTTTGTTCTGCTTTCACCAGCTCACAAGACCTGCAATTTGCTGTCTCAGTAGTTCCAATACCACCTGACTGAAGCTTTCTCTATTGTTGTATGAACTCCAACAAAGAGGGAAATGTACTACTGTCCTTTGGAAGAACTGTTTGATCATGAACAGTGAGGCCATGAAATATATATAGCAATCTCCAATTTCATTCCAATCACAAATATTAGGATTAAAGTTCTTTCAAAGGCTTCATAGCATTTTTTAATTAAAATAAAGCTAGCAGTGGTGTTTTCTGTTTTGACTGTCACGATGAGGGATCAGTTTGTGGTTGGTTTTACAGCACCTTAGGCACCTTAGGATCAAGTTTCAATACATATCATTTACTTGAGTGTCTTACAAACAAAAGGCAGTGAAAATAGGAATTTAATGCCCTTCACTCTTTTCTTCTTATTTTTCACCCCCGAAAAAAGTATAAAATTTTGGCAAGTGTTGACAATAAATTATGAGAGAGGCCTCTGTGAAGTACTAAAAGACACAGTATCCACTGTAAATCCTGGAAGGCTTTTGTATTTAAACACCTATTTATCATATTTTAGATTTCAAGAAGGGATTTGGCATAAAATTTTATCTTGTAAACATCAAAGGACATTATCATGACAAAAATAACCTACTTCTTTTTATAAGTTTCTCTGAGGAGTATTAACGGCACCCCACAATAGCAATATAAGAAACTGTCTGTATTTTTCTCTTTTAACTTCAAATTCCCCAAGCTCAGTAACACTAGTGAGAACATTTTCACACCTAATTGTTCTCAGAAAATAAATCTGATTTCAGCTGAACACTAAAACACTATTTCAACTGAAGCGAAATTATTTTTTGACACACTTTGGTCCGTTGAGGGTTGGGGTTTTTTTTCTCCTGAATACACATTATAAGTAGACTCCATATCATATTTTTGTATTGTTGCTACATACGCAAACAGGGGAAGAAAATATCCCTGCAATTAAGCACTGCTGAGTGTATTAGGTTTGCATGGCAAGGTTTGGGTAGCAGATTACTACAGGGGTGGCTTCTCTGAGTAGCTGCCAGAAGCTTCTTTATATCTGACAGAGTCAATACCAGCTGCATCCAAGACAGACCTGCTCCTGGCCAAGGTCAAGGTCATCAGCAATGGTGGTAGCACCTCTGGCATATTATATTTAAGAAGATGAGGCAGAAACCTGCACAATAGCAACTGAAGCAGGAGAGAATAGAATATGTAAGCAAAACAGCTCTGCAGACACCAAGGTCAGTGCAGAAGGAGGGGGAGGAGGTGGTCCAGGTGCTGCGGGACAGACGCTCCTGCAACCCATGGTGAAGCCCATGGTGAGGCAGATGCTCCCCCTGCAGCCCATGAAGGTCCATGGTGGATCAGATATTCACCTGCAGCCCATGGAGGAACTCATGCTGGGGCAGGTGGATGCCTGAAGCAGGCCATGACCCCATGAGAAGCCTGTGCTGGAGCAGGTTTGCTGGTAGGACTTGTGGCCCCGTGGGGGACCCACACTGGAGCAGCCTGTTCCTAATGGACTGTATTCCTTGAGAGGGACTCATACTGGAGCAGTTCATGATGAACTGCAGACCATGGGAAGGACTTATCTTGGAGAAGTTCATGGAGAACTGTCTCCTGTGGGACAGACCCTACACTAGAGCAGGGGAAGAGTGTGAAGAGTCCTTCCCACAAGAAGGAATGTGTGGCAGAGATAACATGTATTAAACTGACTGCAGCCCCCATTGCCCATCCCCCTGTGCTGCTCAGAGGTAGCAGGTAGAGAATTTGTGAGTAAAACTAAGCCTGGGAAGAAAGGAGGGGTGAAGGGAAGATATTCCAAGATTTGGGTTTATTTCTCACTATCCTACTCTGTTATTGATTGGCAATTAAATTAATCTTCCCCAATTTGTGTCTGTTTTGCCCATTATAGTAATTGCTGAGTGCTCTCTCCCTGTCCTTATCTCAACCCATAAGCCCTCTGCTATATTCTCTCTCCCCTGTCCAGCAGAGGAGGGCAGTGACAGAGCAACTTTGGGGGACACCTGATGACAAGCTAGGGTGAACTCACCACACTGAGACAGAGCAGTTTAGGAAACAATACATATTAAAGGTGAAATGCTTTGACTGACACTAGGCAATGGAAGCCTAATCCAGAATTCAAACATCATTACTACATCACTGTTCTCTTTTTAATACTTTGGTATTTGTAGTTTCTGAATTAAATCATACTAAAAGATGTTCAGAGGCTTATAACTTTTTTTAAATCATTTTTCACTGTCTCTTTTTCAATGAAGAACAAACTTGATGTTTAAATAACTGTTTTCAGCCTATGAAGCCGAAGAATTTCTGCCTTTGTACCTAAGCCATTTCTTTTAGCTTGGAATGTATTTACTGCAAGATCTAGCTGAAGTCCACTTCACCATTAGCATAGGAATATTACTTAAATTATTGCAAGCCTAAACAGATGTTATGTCTTTTGCATAAGACACTTAGAAGATCTTTAAAGAGGCCAATACATTTGAATTTCAGTAGAACCTGATAGCCTGACCAATCTGAGTCTTTGCAAATCATCTTCTTAATTGCTTAGTTTTCAAGCACAACAGAGATAATAATAGCCTCCTTCAAAAGAGTATGTAAAGGTTAGCAAAGTATTATAAAATTCGTCACATTTGGTGCATAAAAATTATTTCCAGGTTCATTTAATGATTTCTGTTTCCTACCTGACGCCATGTGTTCCCACAATCAGAAGTTATGTACATCTCTTCTTTATACTCAACCAGCTGGGACCCCAGGTTACCTGTCACAAAACAGGAGAAAACAAGGGTTGCATCCACATGAGCAAGAGAGATTGGATCTAGTCCTGATGCCAGTCAGAGCAAGAAGTTTCCAGGTCAGAGCAAGAAGTAAATTCAGAGCAAGTCAGATGATCAGGCTTACTTCACTTCTGGTATGACCAGAAAGTCCTTTTAAAAGTATATATGTACACTTTTAAATAAGTTTTCCTAGCTGTCTATAGGTGGGAGCAATGAGTCTTGCATGTAATACTGAAATGCAGAAGCCAAACCAACATTTTAGTTTTGTTGCTGAATGCTGAAAATTTATTATAAAACAACATGTATTTAAGATGTAAGTATGAAGCATCCATAAACTCAGAAGCCTTACCTTAACTTCGATCACATTATGTAAAATTATTCATGTTGAACTTGAATTGTTAAAATAAAATGTTTTATCTGTAAGACTTGATGAAGTGGTAGCAAAATCCAGAATCTGGTGAAATATGTAACATGAAAAGGGGAGGCACGGCTTTTGAAAAAAGAGTGTAAATACAAAACAATCAAAAGAAGGATTGCTTGATTTACCTAAATATTGACTAGGAAGGTACGGAATATTTTGACAAAAAGCACTGAGGAGAATTCAGATTGCTGTAAAGCAAACAGAAGTATTAAATTTGTGGAAGATGACAGCAGATTCACTCCCAAATATTGAGATCTCCATCTTTGAATATGCAGTATTTCAAATAGCAAACTATTAAATCAACAGGCAGTTTACAGTGTTCTAGGGAGAAGCAATCATGGCACAATATTCCTACTAAATGATATTCTCCAGGGAATTTTGACTTAAATATATGGTTTGCCTGTTTTTACAGCAGAAATAAGATGAAAGTTATCAGAACCTCTTAAGTAGAAGAGATGATAAAAGAAAACAATTGAGATTAGGATATCAGTAGGAACTTTCACTCATGTGTTATCTAAATAGCTTTTTTTAACTACTAAACCAGATCTGTTTATGCAGTATCCTCACCAGTGCTGAAAGGTTCCCAAGAGGAATGACAGTATCCACTGCCCAAAATACACCCTCTGTTTAGGCCATCAAGGTTCTATGTGCTCCACTATTTCATGGTATAACGCTACATTATTTAACCCTAAATATGTCCTGGACAGGATTAGTATATTTATACTGAATGAAGGAGCTTACAGGAGTCAGTTAATTCCTTTCAGTTGCATCTAACATTTCAGAAGATGCCACTGCCCCTTCTTGAGTTTTCATCTTTCCAACCCACTTCACACTCTCTCGTTTATCAAACAGTTCAGCACAGATTTAGTTGGTCATGTCATTTGGAAAAAAAAAGAGCCTATTCCTGTAAGCAATGAGATTTGACACAGTCAGTACAATATGGATGAAGGTGATGTGGACTGACCACCTACTAAGAACCAGACTCATACAGATGAAGTAGATGTAAGACCTGGAAGATTACAGATGTGTCCAAACTAGCTTAGAGTCTAAGTGCAGGGATGACCCATATGTCTGCTATTGGATGTGACAGCAGTAATGCCAAGTGGGAAAGAAATGGGTAACTGCAGAGTAAACAACTCCTATCCTTTCCCTGCAAATATCTTCATCTTCAAGAAAGATCCCAGCCCTAATCTGACACTGAGGCTGGGGAGTTGGCCTGTCAGGCACATGAGCTCACCTTCTGAACACTCTGCCTGCTGACTTGGTCCAAGCAGTCAGGATGGCAAGGGCCATCACATGGCTTTACAAAAGGGTTATCCTTTTCACATAAGGCTGCCTAGCTTTAAGAAACAATGGCTCTAGTGCTACCAGCGATCAAAATGAAACCTCCATGACAGAAATGACAGAAAGCAACAACCACACCATTGGTGTTAAGGAAAAAAGACCATAGACTGAACTAAAGGTTAATGTTTTCTAAAAGACACATTCAGCCTTTGGTTTTATTTTGTCCAGTAGTCCTTGAAAAAGTACATCTTCTGTTTACAGTCATATGGCATTCATTCAGGCAGATCTTCCAGTATAAGAGAAAAAGCCCAAACAATTAAACATGATTAAGTCATGAATATTATCTAACGAGACAGTTCCAAAAGGAAAGCTTCACACCTGAATTCAGGTCTATTTTCTCCCCAAATACAATTTAAAGATTGATCTGCTTACTAAAAGGAGATATGAATGAGATATCACCTTTTCAGTGCTGAAGGAAGGGCAGGGAAGTTTGATTTGTGGCTGCTACAAAACTTATTTCTTTTGCTATTCTTATTTTTCTCTGATAGTTTTCACTGGTATATGCTTCTGCAAATGGGTATATTCTTGTCCTGCATTTAGCTCAAAGATCATTTTCTATGGGATAGCTGAAGACAAAAATAAGTATTTCTTGCTAGAATCTAAAGTATTGCTAAAGTATTGGTACACCTTTCTTTGCATAGATATCTTTAATGAATGCAGTGTTGGTTTTGCTCCTGGATAAATGCTGTTTATTCTACCTCTTTTCACCACTTACTGAAACCTACTTGCATGAGGTTATTTTGAGAATTGCTATGGATCTTCACTTTAAAGAGTTCAGTGGTAAATTACCTTGACTAATGGAAAATTAGGCTGCAAACTAAACAGCATCAACTTGTGCTTCATTAGAAAACCTTCTCTATCCAGCTGATACGGTAATGACTGAAAGATATTAGCAACAGTGTTGTAATTGCAGCTCTGTTAGAAGACAGACATGACTTCTAGCTTTGTTTTTACCTTTACAAGCTTATCTTGGTAAATGAGCAAAAGGAGGTGGTGGGCTCAGTTATAATTCCAGAGACATGTTATTCTGGCAAAAACCACAACTGATGACAAATGGCACAGAGTCTGAGGTGCTGCTTTGGGAAAAAGGACATCAGTGCTCTTTGTTCTCTCGAAGCAGTACATCCCTCAGTCAAGAGTGAAACCTCAGAAGTGGTGCATGCAGGAACTTTTGATTGCTGACACAATGTTTAATTGTGTCATTAATGAAGTCTGTAATCTACACTACTTCCAGATTTTTTGGGAGAAACAATTATATGACATAATTTTCTAAACTTTATAAAGTCAAGTCTTCAAGCAGATAAAAACCCCCAAAGCTTTCTCTAAGGAACGATAAAAATTTCAATGCATTTGGAGTTTGCTCTGTGGGTACTGCAGATGATGCCTTGCTGAAAAATAGCAAAAAAAAAAAATCAGGCAAGGCCAAAAGAAGGAAACCTGTATCACCAGGGGAGACAGGCAGGATCTTGCAAAGCACAGGGCGTTATCTGCAGTGGGAAGCAGTCATGCAGCCAAATCTGAGAGGTGACAGGCAGAATGAAATTTCCACAGAAACACATAGGGATGTATGAGGAGTTTCTTAAGTCACGGATATGTCTGAAAGCTGTTAGCCTGAAAATGTAGAACTGGAATAAAACCAAGTCCTTCAAAGAACTAGGTGAACTCACCACAGTTGTATTAGCAAACCTTTCTATTTAACATGTGTCACGCAAGTTATGAGTTTTCTCTATTGAAAGAGTTAAATTGTTTTAACTTTATTTTTTAATATTACAGTAAAAATAACTTCAAAGATTTGGAACATTCTCTTCTTTTTGAGATTTAAAACAAAGCACATAACTTTAGGCCCTAGCTACCTCACAGTGTGTCATGTTTCTGGATAAGCCAGCTAACTAAACAAAGCACATGTAATAGCACCCCGTAAACCCCTTTACAACAGCTCCAATTCATATCACATGTAATGCAAAAAAACCTGACATTAATAACACTGCAAACAAACAACTGCAAAGCCACAGGAGCACTTAAAGTAGAACTGAGACATCCTGAATTTTTCCACACCGTATCTGAGGAGAATTATGAAACATATTTGTGGCAAGTGGCAGCCAAGAACACATGTGCACAACTGACATTGTGATCAAGTGATACAGAAGGTGTCCCTTGCTCAGCCCAAGACTGGGAGCCAACACCTACAAAGTCTAAGTACCATTCCCACCATGTCCTGCAGTGCTCAGACTATACCACACACCCACAAACATCAGTGTGCTGTTTGCTGGGTGAACCATGCCAAAATCTGTGCTTCTTATTATGGCTATAAATATCTGCAGTAACTCCTCAGGTGTGCCACTGCAGCATGGAAACTTTTCTATCATTTTAGTGGGTCTGTGTTAGAACTCAATATCCATCTGGGTAACAAGTAATGGTAATCTAATGAGGGCAAGTGGGGTTCATACTTTAAACGTCACTGCATCTGGAATGGGTGATTAACTGCAGGCATGTGCTGGTTTGGGCTGGGGTAGAGTTAATTTTCTCCCTAGCAGCTAGTACAGGGCTGGTTTTGGATTTGTGCTGAACATGGTGTTGATGGTACAGGGATGTTTTCATTACTGTTGAGCAGGGTTTGTGCAGAATCAAGGCCTTTTCTGCTCCTCAATACATTGCACCAGCGAGGAGGCTGGGGGTGCAACAGGATATTGGAAATGGACATAGCCAGGACAGCTGATCCCAAGGGATATTCCAGACCATTTGCTGTCATGCTCAGCACTAGACTGGGGGAGAAGTTGACAGGTGAGCAGTGCTCAGGGATAGACTGGGCTTCAGGTGGTTGGAGGTGAGCAACTGCTTTTTTTTGCCGCACTTGTTCTTGGTTTTCTTTCTCCCTCTTTGTTACTTTCCTTTTCATTGCAATTTATTATTATTAGTTTAGTTATTAAGCTGTTCTTACCTCAATCCATGAGTTTCCTCACTTTTACCCTTCTAATTCTCTTCTCCCCAGCCCAGGGGGGTGGAACTGTGCAAGCAGCAGTTGTGATGCCTAGCTGAGCTTAAACCACAACAAGGCTATCTTAGCCAAAGCTATAAATGGTATCATTTTAGCATCACTTTTTGATCTAAATGCCCTGAAAACTCCTCTGACACGTGATACAGTGTGTTTTGTCATGCAGATTCAAGAAGTTTTATTCACAATACAGAAGCTTCTCAAGTTTGTCTTACACTATTTTATAATCTTTTTGTAATTAAATGACAGGAGCAGGAAAGAAGATTCTCATGTGTCTTCTCCAAATCAATGCCTGGGGGAGCATATACACCTGAATTGCCCTTAAACACTCCCACAAAGCCTTTAGTCATCAACATAGCCAGGATACTGTGCTGGATGGACTCAGCCTGAACCAGTATGACTCTGCTCTTGTTATATTCTGATACTTTGCTGCTTCTATTCAGGAAACAAAAGGAAACATTTTGACCTGCATTTCCGAGTTTTTGTTAAGGAGAGTAATTTTTCATTTCTGTTACTTGCATTCTTATAAACATTTTCAAACTGGGTCTTGAGATACAGGAAATCCTTTTTCGTTTTGTTACTTGTCCTGAGTAAAGACTGATTTTAAGTAACTGGTGGCCAGCCAAGCTCTCTGGCAAGGTGACACAGCCGTAAAAAACACAAAGATCTTGGGAGACTAATTAAAAATCTTTCTTTGCTCAGGTATTTTGGCAGGTTCTTACTGGGTCACGTAAATATGGGAGATTACTTTTATTTACAATTTACATGTTTAAAGTGCTACTTATCACTGTGTTTACCCATATTTTCACATGTGACTTTAGCCATGCTTACTGGGAGAAGGAATAATCCCCACATGCAACACTTCGATAATCCTTCTAAAATGGAAAATCTTTTCCAGTCACTTAAATGTAGCACCCAGGCAGACACCTACTCCAAAAAGGGAGATGTGCCTTGCCTGGATTATTGGTAATTAATACAGTTGTAACATCCCTTCAGGAAATGCACAATAAGCTAAAATTTCATGGTTTGTAAGCTTGTAGTCACAGTGTAGAACAAACATACAACCAATTTGTATTTAAACGTCCCAGACAGTTTTTGTCTGGTAAGCTGAAGATGTGTTCAGCTGAGGGAGTGGGGAATTAGAAATGAAGAACATGAGAAAAATTGAAAGGAATTGCAGGATCTTCACTCCAAAATGTACTGGGAAACACAATCACCTCCCTGCTCCCTCATCCTATTTTATAGTGGCATCCTGGTATGCTACTTTTGTGAAAAATGATAGAAATTCATCACAATGTATGCCTGATATGGGCCTGATATGACAAAAAGTAAACAGAACTTTTCCAGCACTTCCTCAGTTTGTGTGAATGTGCAGAATTTACTGCTTGCTTGATTTGCCATCTGGATGGGAAGCTAAACAGGCAATTATTGTAAACTTAGCACCTGAAAAAGCTACACTTCTCTAAACATTTTTCATAGAAAAGTCTTTTGCAAGTTTATAGTAAAAAATTTACGCATCAATTGACACACATTTCATAGCTGATGCTGTGAGAAATAGAAGTTGTTGCCAAGATTAAAATGCGCAAAAATCAAATGTAAATGCAAAATCCTATTACATTTCTTAAAGAGAGCAGTTATTTAAAAGAACACTTTTATATGCAGCTCTAAAATTTAATATTATGCCTACACAATTTATATATATACACAAACTAAAAATATGCATTCCTGAGAACTATTTATGCTACTTTAATAGAGTGGAATTTTTATTTGTAAATATCAGTGTATAAAGATGCAATTTTAACATCCTATTACTGTATTTTCACAAATGCTCTAGGTGTTAATGCTGGTCACCACTTAATTATATTTTAAAATCAAAACAATATTCAGCAGTCTGAGCTCTGGTTTTCAAGCACAATATCAAAACTGTCCTTAAGTCACAGGTTAGGTTTTCCATTACCACAAGAAGATGTGTTGTATAAGCTTCCTACAAAGAATCCAAACTCCATGTTACAGGGATTTTTATTTTTTTTTTTTTTTTGATTGATGGCTACACTGCTTTTATTGAGAGCAAGAACATCATGGTTCTTATGGTTAGAAACCGTATTTCTAGTTCTTCTCCATGTGTTTGCATCACTTGTTTCTACCCCATGGGTGCACTTTGTGGAAAAAAATTCATACTGCTTATTGCCCTAAAAATGTTCTTGAAAATACTCTATTTCCATCAGCTGCCAAGTAGTCCTACTTCTCACCTGCTCACTGGTCCTGAAAAGTGATTATCAGAATTGTACACATTCTTATTGATAAGGTCTCCATACAGTATTTTGCCAGAGTATTAATATTTCCTTCTCTCCATTGGCAATTATTTACCTACCTCACCCCCAGAATACATTTCCCTTTTTTGCAGCACAAGGCACTGATGGTTCTTCGACATGCTGTGATCAACTGACATTCACAGGCCTTTATCACCTCCAGTCATTTCTGGAAGAGGTGTTCTCCCTAAATCTAACAGCAAAATTCCAAACATATGTGATGTGGCCCAAATAATCTGATTTTTATATGTGCTAAGAATGCAGCACCTCTGTTGATTTGCATAGGGATTATCAGTTTCAAGGATCAGGCCAAAGGAAATTCGACCTAACTGTATGTAAAGTATTTCTGATAAGGAGTGTAATTTTACAAGGATATCAGGTTTGCCAGATAAGACTGAACATATGCACTGAATCCAGATGACCTGAGCATCCAAATAATGTAAATGCAATTCAAAATCAGAGTTCATTCAGGTCATTCATTATTCAAAATAAGTCCCTTTGCTCTGCTTGCACCTACATGACCTTCTACCAGCAAAAGGATGCACTGCATTGCTCTTGGACCAATATTTACCACTTTCACACCATCCCCCCCAGCTTTTGAGCTAGCTGCTGTGAGTGAGAGTGAGTGTCTCTCTCTACCATTCCCATTACATTATAGGTTGCTCCACAACCAAATCAGATTTCACATATTAGTTCAGGTCTTAATGACATCTGGATGTTATCAAAACCAATCCCTCATGCTCATGTTGAGGAAAGCAGTTGACAAGCTTACCTACCTGGCACAGTAAGAGAATGTCACAGTGATAAAATCTCACCCCATTCTGGAAGGGAATTAAGGGCAAAATACTTTTTTACAATTTGCCCTACCTAACACTGTCTTAGAGAACAGCGCACTTAAAAAACCTCCACAAAACCTAGTCAAAAGCAAACAACCCAACATCACAAGGAATACCAGTTCAGCCCATCAGATTATAATGCAAGGACAGAGAAAAATGAAATAGAAGCAATGGACTAATTAATTAATTAATTCCTTAATTTGCTACTGGAAGGCACAATATGATGGGGCTAAAATTAAGAACCTACATTTGGATTACCTTTATGTAGAAAGAAGACACCCAAAATGGAAATTATTTTTTAAAACATTTGAATCCATAAAATGTGACCTGAACACATATTAGAAATCTACCTACAAGGGCACTGTATAAATTCTTAGTCTCATTTGTGTCAAGAAAAGCATAGCAGCATTTCACCAGCTATGTCTGTCTCCAGTAAAATTCTTTAAACTCCCTTTACACTAGGGAGAAGCTTGAAATCTTCAGTTATATTGAAGTACTGGAACTGTCATTCTCTTTAAACACCAACTATGCTTACCTTGATATCTCGGGAAATTTTCAGTTTAGTAAGCTGTTTATGAGAGACTAGTGCAAGCTAAGGCAGACACCATTATTCATTATAAAGAGATATACTTTTATGAAAAGTGAAGCAGTACATGTATGCATTTCACCTCAACATAATCCATGACACAAGAATACAATCATGCAATTTAAGAAAGCTTTCAGAACAGTTAACATTTCAATCATTTTGAAACAAAGAAACAGAAGATGAATAGATGGATCACAAAGTTAACAGAGTTCTGTGAATATTTTACTTGATGAGTACTGCAATGGAATTTCTTTTATTAAATGCCACTTCACAGTACCATGGCTCTATATGATGTTGTTATGGAGAAGCCACAACCAGCATTGTTTCCAGCACAACGACACGTTTGCCTCTTTGAATTCATCTCTCGTTAGGCAGAAAGGATTTAATAAAAATCACAAGACAAATGATCTGTGTCTAGACTTAATGAACAAAGACTTGGCCTCTGTTTGCATCAGTTTTACTGAGCTATTCATGATGCTAGAGGCCCTGCTCACCACTTCCAGAGAAAAGGAATGCAGGACATGTCCTTCAGCCTTCATCACTCCTCCACACTGCACTAATGGGGAAGGAGGTACTACACAGCACAGCGAAACACAATGTATCCAGGTGACTTCCAGATCTATTTGAGAAGACACAGCTCTGGGACTTCCATTAACTTTTACTAAATTGTTTGAGCAAGAGATTCCATACAGGATTATACAGCAGGAAAGCTGTATTTTGGCAATGCTTGTAGCATGGTATTCTTATAAACCGACACAAAGAACTGCTGTCACGTTTCAGGTCTTAAAAAATAATGTCATGCACTTACCTGCCCCCATGATGAGCCCTGGTGCAGTGTCCTTCGTGTGGACTGTTCCTGACACATAGGGGTTGTCTGCCCACCGCAGATGGAGGTGAAGGTAGCAATCAGGCTTGTGGGGGGAGAAGAAGACAACAGGTTTTAAAAAATAACTGCTAACAGATATGCTCCTAAAAAAACCAAAGCCCTGACAGAAAGCAGCCTCAGCAATGTATATCTTTGTAAAGAGAGAGAATGGCTGTTTCGCATGGAGACAAATTCCAGTCTGAAATATCAAGCTTCATTTTCTAACAGGAATCTCTGGGGATGTTGTGCAGTGTGTCACTGTCTCAACAAAAAGATTTCCAAACTCAAAGATGTCAGCTTGAAAATATTGTATGAAACCCCCTTCTGAGATAATATTTGCTTAAAAATGCTAACACCAACAAGTATTGCCTATTTGTTGGTCCCAGATAACTGGTAAAAAATGATGATGAAAAGCAACTGCTTGGACTGAAATATCTTTTTTTTTTTTTTAGTAAAGAAAGTGGTATGAAAAACAGCATAATGACTTTTGGACACATCTGATCTAATGCTAAGAAACTTATTGCTTCTTGCCCTTTGTGCAGTGGTACTCAAAGGTCACATTGCTCACAGCAATCTGACCGTGAGTTTTACCAGGAGCATCTGCCAGCACTGCCTGGCAGCCACTGCCACCGCAATCTTTCCACTCATCTCAGATTGCTGTGGATCGGGCCCTGCAGGCTTGAAATTTGTAGCACAGTCTTGAACTCTTCAAGAGGGAAAGAGCAGCTCCAGCCCTCCCCTTCTGCTACATGGAGAGGGAACAAAGCTGTGGCAGCAGCAGCACTTTTATTTTGCCCACCAATGCAGAGCTTTGACTCCCCTGGAGAGGAGTCAGTGAGAAAAATACAAAGTTTTCAGCACAGCTTTGCAAATAATGAAATATCATGCATAGTTGGGACATCTAAACCAACTGAAATATCATCTTACAAAAAGAAAGGACTTTTTCATGCAGGTAACTGTGGTGTTTATTTTCAAGCAACTGTCAGGAGTTCCCTTTAATAGGGAACTAAGGGTTACCTCAGTTTAACATGAAGCAAAAAAATGAAAGACTGAAAATTTATTGACTCATGATGTGCCCCTTATATCCAGACACAAATGACTGTTGTCAAGATTATTCCTAACTGGGTTCTGTGGTTGACACACAAGGAAAAATGTCCTCTTTGTGTCAAAGTGATCTAAAATACGAAATGCAGTGCAGAGAGACCTGACTACTTATTCTAAAAGATGACTGGGCTAATAGCCTGTGAAACCACAGCTCATGCAACATAAGTAGATTTCATAGAATCATAGAATTTAAGGGTTGCAATGGACCTTACAGATCATCTAGTCCCAACCGCCTGCCCTGGGCAGGGACACCTCCTCACTAGAGCAGGTTGCTAAAGGCTTGCCCAGCCTGGCCTTGAACACTGCCAGGGTTGGGGCAGCCACCATGTCCCTAGGCAACCTGTGCCAGTGTCTCACCACCTTTATAGTAAAAAATCTTTTTCTAATATCTAATCTAAAATTCCCCTCCTCCAATTTGAACCCAAGATCTACCTACTAGTTTGGCTGATAAACTCAGCACAAAGCTCTCAGGCTATTAAAACTACTGCACTTCCTACCATACAGGTAATTATAGTGCACTTCAGAGAGAAGACCAAAAAAGCCACTCACAGGTTTGCAGTTTGTAGGTTTGCCATTCATATCAGTGTCTGGAGGGTTTAGAAAATCCCAGTCACGGCCTTTGTTGTAGGTTATCAGAGTTGTAACTTTCCCATCAACTTTCTGGTTGGCCAAAAAGACTCCTTTTACACCTCTGACCTGAAGCACACAGGAAAGGAGGTTAATATCCAACACATACACATGTTTTTCAACAAAGATTATCCCTGATTAGCTGGTCTTTTCTGGCTCTGAACAGTGTATCTCAGGCAGTTTCTCCTGGAAACTGAACAGAAAGTGAATGATAGCTTAAAAAAATACAAGAAAGTCAAAAAGATAAGAGGAAAGGGAGAAAGCAAAGGACAGTGAAGGGAGGAAAGTGGAGAACAATTGCAAACTGATTGGTATTTCTACAGATTTGTAGAAATTTGTATTTATACATATATTTAAAAAGGATATACATTTCTCTCAATGTCAGAAGGCTGATCAAATTATATGTAGTTTATACAGAAAAAATACAAAAATAGCAATACCATGGCCTAACTGTTAAAATTACAGCTCTGTATTTTTTCTCTAAAATGCTATTCTGTAAATGATGTAAGCAACCTTTAAGAGCAATCTGACTTTTACAATGAAGTCCTGTGACCCACATCATATAAACAGCACACACATAGGTTACAACAACAAAATACTGTATCACAGCCATTAAAATAACACAGAATTAGGAAATACAATTGTCTTTTGTAAGAAATAAATACAGAAAAATCATTTGGTGGCTGAATCAACCTCTCAGGCATCTGAAATGCTGCCACATCCAGTCCACCTCCACACATTTAGCCTCCCTTTCCCTGTTTAATCTCCAGGGGAAAAATAAAACAAAACATTCACAGACTCCCACTTCTCTTGGGAGAACTATCTGTATTAGAAAATTATTACAACTCAAAGTGTCAGAGTCAATGTGGATAATTTTTAGAAGCAACCTGACAGTAATCACACCTAGCCCTAACATTTATGTTACTACCATATGAGCATCTATTCAGCCCAAGGGCATAAGATAAGATCTTACATTAAAACCTGAAAGTTTCCTTAAGAGTGCCCTTGTTTCCCTTGTTATAATTTATGAGACTTCTTGATTTTTGAAAAATTCTGGACCATGTATATCAACTTATATACCAGCACAGTTCCAGATTTCTAACCTCCTTGGGTGCTGACTCTTAACAAAACTCAAGCATTCATTACAATTAAATGCACAGAATAATCAGATCTTGGAATGATCAGCAGTATTGGCCTCTTGACGTCATGATGCATTCCTGAACTTTTATTTTTTATTTGAAATATTTACTGTCTCCTTTTTTTTCCCAACTCCATTTAACATTCATTTAACAAAAGTCTGCATTCAGGATGAGGAGAAGGCATCCCTACCAGCAGGCTACAGGTTTGATATTCACTGCTTATAAATATGGGAACTCATCCAAAGCTACAGAGAATAAAAATGTTCTGCTGGTTATAGTAACAGTCTAGAACTTGGAAATATATCTAAGTTTATCCAACAATATTCTTTATAGATACTTCAATAACCTGCTCTCTCATGTGTTTCTTCTCCCCGTGCATGTATGGTTGGCTTATTTACCCAGGATGCTGGAAGCTCAAAATCACCTCCAAGTCAAACATACTGCAAAAGTCAACTACTTTGCAATGTAGGTGAGAAAACGAAAGGGAGGGAAGGAATGAGGAACCTGCTTTCACTACTTTCAAAGCATTTTCATCTTGCAGGGGCTTTATTACATATTCTACCTTCCAGAGACAGCACAGCCATGAGAAGTCTGGCAGTTCAAACATTTACGTGGGAAGGCAGGCTTGGGGTACAATTTCTGTGCATGTCTTTCTTCCTGTGAACACAATATTAAATATTTAAACAATAATTAGATCAGGGACTGCAACAGAGGTTTCCCTCTTCATTTGTGGATGGCAAAAACACTGCTGCACCGTGAATATTTCTTTTCCTCTCTCTCTTTTTTCCCCCCTCATCCTTGTTTAATGAATATTTAATCATTCCATATAATCGTTAAATGGGAGTCAGGCTAAAATTTTTCTCCACTCCCATCTCTAACCTAGCCAAGCTCTAGGGTAACCTCTCCTCTCTAGAATATAGGACATAAGTGTTTGAATATATCAAACATTGAAAGGTTATGAAAACATTTCTTCCAGTATCTCAGTTAACTTCTCTCGCTGCTGCTTTAGAAGATAAAAGCCAACCAGCACTTCAGCAGTTGTATTTTGAATGACAGGCATAAACCCTGCTTGAAATAATAAATAGGTTTCAGGAACCTATCTTCAGGGTGAGTTCAGAAGTATGATGTTCAGAGTGGTGCATCAGACTAAAAACCAATAACTAATACAAAATTATGGTGTGCAAAAAGTGGCACCTTCACAACACACCACCCCTGCTGCACCTTTTTCTATTTCATTTGTCCTGTGGCCTATGCAAATACAAGCCTGACTCTTTCTGTAAATACTGTAAATGCTATATGACAAATTTACCATCTGGATTAGGCTGTGATGCCAAGGCACTCAAATTCCGCTGTACTTTCTACTCCTTGACTCACTTCCCTAATCTAAAATTGGGAGATAAGTATCTTTCTGCCAAGAAGGGAAAATATTCACAGTAATAATAAGTTGTGATGGAAAAGAAGACATTTCAACATTGTGCAGTGTTCAGTTACTTTGATGAACAGTCCAGCAGCTACCCAAGACAGATGAACATGAGGAAATGCATCTTCCTGTTGATTTTCTTTGGATGTTTAGCTTAGTTCTCAGAGCATCTATTTTCTGTCAGGGGTTAGTTGTTCCCCAGTACTCTTAGAAAAGCAGTTTGTGCCTTATAAACCTATTTTCTGAACAGGTTTTCTGTTGTGACTATGTATAAGGTAACACGTTAATTGCTAATTGTTACATTACTGATTTTACAGCCAAACAATATTCTGTACCAGTGGTAGCAAGAAGAACAGTTCAGATGGTTCCACAGTGTTTATTAGCAGCAGTTACTGAAATACAGAAATTACTGCTACATAATATATATTCATAATTAAAATTTACATATATACTATTGTTGTTTGCAGAAAAAAGGCATAAAGAATCTGTACTGCAACTTGTATAGCTCTTATCTATATAAGGACAAGAACCAATCTAGAAGTATTACATTAGTATGTCCATTCTGCAAATAAACCTTTGTCAAATTTGTGACTGGTTCACACTGGCAGCACTTAATACAATTTCAAGGACGTGCTCCTTGTGCACAGTCACATATTTCAAGGGCATGCTCCTTTTGGACAGTCTCTTTTTCTTCCCTCCTTTTCTTTGTCTTCCCTCCTTTGAACAAGTATTTGGGAATTATTCCCCTTTTACACATGCAACATGAAAAGAAATATGATACAAGAAAGATAAAGCATATAAAAGAAAATGAATAGAGACAGGCAGACATCTATTAAAGATTTTACAGCAAATGTGCAAGTGAAAGATGAAGTGAGGTCAGCACAAGATAACAAAGATGAACAGTGAAAATTTTAAGGAGAATTACACACTGGTGGAAAGAGAATTTGTCAACCACTGAGGACTGTATCTGTGCTGCACTGAAGATTCCTGTTCCCAAGATGGGATACTTACATTAAAAGGCATAGAAAGAAAATCCAGATTAGGAAAAAAAAAAATAAAAATCTCATCCTCAAGGACTCCAATATATGTTCTGTTTATTAGCCATTTTATACTGGCTAAATAATACATGCATTATGAGTACTTGATCACATTCTAGTAAACAAGATGAACACTAATTATTTATCATACAGGCTATCTGGAAGCTGTGGGCTTTCTTAATGTAAGCAAACAAAAGTGTTCTCCTATAATGCAACTCTGTTTCAAAATAGCTCTAAAAAATTGCATTGTGTGGCTCCATGCGTATTATCCTTCAATTACTCTTTATCACGTGTACATTTTCTTTTTAATTTAACCCTGCAAATTGATCCAGCACACATGCTAATCGAGGATCTCATTATCTAATATGCCTTCAGTAACATTGGAAAATTCTGAAATAATCAGTGTAACTGAATTAAGTTAATAACTTTTGCAGACAAAAGGACAGCCAGGGGTAGCATCTCTGTACATCTTATCTGAAATTACATGCTACAGGTGATGTAAGAAGCTGGTGACTCCCTTTTAGCTTTGTATCCAGCAGGAGTGACTAGGAGTAAAGAGCTACAAACTAATGCTGTCAATAAATTGCCCCGTGGGAATGTGGCTGCTCACAATGTGAGGCTTTGCTCATTAGGAAGCCTCATTTCTAAAAAGGTAGAGTCTAGAAAATAATCATTTGTAATGAGATACCTTTTTGTTTTACTACAGCCATTTGGAAAGAAAAAGCTAAAGAAAGATGGAGGAGATAAGGAGGAAAAAACCACTATCATTTTCCCCCACCAAGAAGAGTCTAATTACATCCCTTTAACAGCTCTGTCAGTGTGTGCCTTATATCCAGAATTACTGCAACACTTTGCCAAAGAAGCCTGGTGCATTTACATATTTCTTGGGTTTTCTTTTAAACCCCCACCAGGCAGATTAGAGTGTTACAGGGGACGATCTGGGTCAGACCAAAGCTCTGTTAGTTTAATATTCTGATAATGGCCAGTCCTATGTGCTACAATAAAGAACAGAACCATAGCAAATGTACACATTATTACACTGGAATTCCATTCCATCAACAAGAATAGAATTGATAACTGTGAAACTCTTCCAAAATGCTATATTCTTGAGTCTTTTATTTTGCCAAGTGCTTTGATGTTAAAATACAAGATAGATTTGTTTACAGGAGAGTTTGTCTCACAGCAAATGCTGCTGGCACAAGACACCTACTGAACACAAGTGGATTTGCTGTCCAATATCTAATTTTGTTGGTTCTTTGTCTGTCAGAGCTGACTCAACCTAGCACAAGGCACACAGGATTACTATTTAAAACCCTACTGGCTAAAAGATGCCCTGCACTAAGTTAGAAAACATCACTGAGTCACCTAGAAGACAAAAACTGTACACAGGCAGCTGCATAACTTCTTGCTTCAATAATAAATTGTGCTGCCAGCTTCACTTCTCACTTTCTCAAAAAAAACCCCTTCAGCCAATATTGGATTTGCATGTCCATGTAACCCTCCCCCAAGAATCTAGTTCTTAGAGTACACAGCACATTAGTAAGGCAATAAGGAAACATGTAAGTAGTAACAATGCACTATCAATAACAAAGAGATCCTAGACTTTTGACATTAAATGTAACTGTGAAAATATATTAATTTTAAATTATCCTGATCATCAAAAAAAAAACCAACCCGAAAACCCTGCACACAGACTATACATATTGGAAGAGATAAAGATCTACCTCCAGAATATCTATCAGGACATTCTCTTCTGGCTGCTTTGTGCTCCGGACATTCTCCAGGAGGATAGAGTAGTAAACACCTTGTGGGTCGGACTGGTACAGGTTATATGTGTCTGTCTGGTACCACTCCTGAACAGCCACAAACACCTGGTTTTCATCTGTACTGATTATCTGCAAATCCTGTAGAAAAATAAGATACAAAATGACTAATTTTTCCAGAATTTCTATTTTGCAGACAATAAGTTTGCCAGGAGAATTTAATACTGGGGAAAAAGGAAACATTCAATAACAATAATCTCTCAGTGTTATATTAATCAACATGCTGTATCCCACCACTCCAAGGTGGTTCCTCAATGCCTTTTGACTGCAATGCAAAGCAGCTTGGTGAAGACCAAAGTCATGAATGTGAAAAAAGCTGGGACCTGCTTTGACTTTTATGGGAAATGACTTCTTGAAAAGAAGCTAAAAAAACAGGAAAGGAAAAAATAAAATAAATAGATCTCCAAGATCTGGATAAGAGTCAATGAAGACTGAAACAACATAGACAAATCTAATCTAAAAAATAATCTTCAAGTACCTAGAGAAATAAGAACTAGGTAAAAAGCAGCATAGGACAAAGAGGATCAGATATAATTTACAGCAGTGAAGTAGGAAGTAGTACACATCATGCACACAGCTCATGTATATTATAGTACATAACAGCAATTTATCTATGTAGACGGAACCACTTAAATATTCAACAGTTAAAACATGAGAGTCAACATTCTGCATTCATTTCCCAAGAATTTCAGGCATGGATATTGCAACAGCTTGCTTTCAGTTTTCCCAGTTTCTTCACTCCAAACATCTCAGACAAAAAAATGCACAGCTGGGGAAAATAATTTAACACTAATATTAAACAGAAGAAATAAATCAGGAAGTAGCAACACTGAACTAAACTTAGCAAGCAGAATAAAAGGACATGAGTTTGCAATAGGATATGGCAGCATAAAAGCAGATGTTGGGACTACATAAGAAATGACATCTAGTCACAGAGACTGAAACCTTGTAAACTCTTTATGACCTTGGCATTTAACTGGGATACTATATCCAGTGTTGGTCATCTTATTACTGGAAAATACTAAGGCAATGGAGTGAATATTAAATAAAGCTACCAAAATGTCAAGAGAATATGAGTTTTGGGTGAGTTGGCTTTAAAAAAAAACCACACACACACAAAAACAACTTTGTAGAACTCTTAGAGAGAAATAAACCAAATTCTGTAAGAATCTAGTTAAGACTGAAGAAAATGTAAGAGCTGAGAATACCCAGCAAAGCATGGCAGTCACACTTTAGGCAACATGCATGATGTGAATAAGGCACTTAGATTAAAAAAGAAATGAATAGAAATGAAATAATACCATGAAAATATTTTTAATATGAACAGAAGATAGTTATTAAATACCAATGATCTAGTTAAGGTATTTCTGCATATGTCACACATTTCCACACAAAAGAATCTAAGTGGTTTCCTGTCAATGACAGCTCTATGCTCTTTTCAAAGTCTTTCAAGTTGAACTATGTGCTACAGTATATGTTTTGTGTAGCATTTCATGAATGGTTCTCCTTTTCTTGCAGAGACTCTGGCAGAACTGTGAGAAAACACAACAACTGATCCCAACAGATTCTTTAAAAAGCCTCTTAAATGTACAGAACACTTCATCTTATGCCTTAAATCATGGCAGCATGAGGCTGGGTAGACAACATTACACCACATTTAGTACTGAAATCACCTCTCCTTTTGCAGCATGAGGAAAGTTCCCCTGACTATCTGATGATAAGGGTGGAAGTGAGGCAGAGTCAAAAGAAAGAAAGAAACAGGTTTCTTTTCCATTTGAAAACCTCTAGAAAATCCTTAATACCCCATGAAACCAAGAGTTTTTGCAAAGTTATCATCTAAATTATTAAAACAAAACATTTATACCGTACCATAAAGAAATGCAAGCCCCCAGGGAATATAGGCACAGTGCTTTCCATGCCCCAGTGCTTTTCCACCCCATGCTTTTCATGGTGGGGTGGCAGTGGTTGCACTGGGTGGCCTGTGGTGGCAGAGCTGGGAGACGGGCACAGCTGTTGGGTCTCCTATTCCAGGTGGGGTAGGAGCAGCTGATCCAGCATTAACAATGTGCAGGGAGCCAAACCATGTAGTGCACAAGGACAGGAAGATTAATTTGGGGCAGAATGCAAGGGTCAGGTGAAGGAAAGAGAGGTTGGACTGAAGAATTTTGCTGCAGCAAATGAGAGTTAATTTTTCTCTTGGCAGTGACTGCTACAAATGAAGAGGTTTGTCCATTCAGACTGCTGAATGCCAACTCCACTGAGGCAAGAGTTTAACAGATCCCAGTTTTATAGCAAGTGAAATTGCCCTTGCGCTACCTTGAACTTCATTCCTTCCATTCAGAATTTACACTTTCAGATCCCCAGTTCAGCCTAACAGCTATTTTCCTTTCACAGTGATTTCTTTTCCCTCAAGAAGCAAAACAGTCCTTCAGTTATACTACCTTGCAATAATCCTGCACAGCACTTTCTGCCCAATCATCATATAATCCCCTGGGAAAAGTTAATGACAGTGTAAGGAAAACTGTAAATTTCATGCCCAGTTCTTATATTTATCTTTCAAAATCCTGTATGACACAGACTGAAAGTCTAGTTAAAACAAAGCTAAACTGTCATGTCATTCTTGTACTATTCCTACACTGAAAGGTGAATTTAAAAAGAAGAAATTGATTGTCAAATACAGGGGCTGAGGTGTCAGTGTGCCAAGTCCAACCCTTCAGCTCAACAGGTGAGCAGCACACGAAGTGGGAACATCAGCAAATATTGCTAAACAGAACTTACTGTCACTAAAGAGTTAACTAGAAAGGACATCTGAGAAAAATATCTTGATGGAGGGAATACAAGTTTTTATGGCTTTGTCTAATTCATGGACACAGATACAACCTCAGGCTGTAACCTCAGCAGATCCTGTAAGGAAAGAATTTATTCTTTTATGATTTCATGCTTGGGCTACTGCAATCGCCTTCTTGCTGGACCTCCTGTTTTCTCTCTCCACATCTTGCAGGCTACTCAAAGACCCACTGATTGTCTAAATTTTCTGTATCATGCTATTCATACACAATTTATTCAAATTCATGTATAAAGACTTTCTTTACTGATGTTAGAGATCTTCAGGATTCTCTCTCTGTTTTTGCAAAGCTCATCAATGCCAATTGACTGTGATTCCCAAATATCAGTAATCTTCATTTACTTTATCTCCTCTTCATAGGTTGTAAGCTTTGTACAATTCTGAGATGTTACTAGCTGTATTGTCCAAGCCTTCTTTTTTTTCCCTTTAACCTTTAAACCCCCATGAGATTTCCCTTTTCTGTTCACTTAGGTGCTCCTTGTGCACTAAATTTTGCAAATATAATTTTCTTCACCCTTCTCTCTTTACTGGTTGATGTTATACCATACTAAGAACTGATGTCTGTATGTTCACCACCAAAAAATCTGTGAACTACTCATAGGTCCAAGGCAGTGCACTAATCCAGGGCCAGGGATAGGTCTGCCTACAGGTGTGACCAAAGAAACCTGCAAAGTGCTCTAAAATAAACTATCCAATCAAGCCCACAGAATCATTTCCCTGTGGGTGGATGAGCGTAGCTGGAAAACAGCCCTTAAATACTGTAAACAGCCACCCCAAGGAAAATGAGATTAAATGCCCTCTAAGTCTACTTGAAATTAAATACTGGATATATATCACAACTAAGGAGATGTAGGTTAGATATCAGAATACCCTTCTATAGCAGGGCCTGGTCATACACACTGAGGATAAAACGCTCAAGGAGGTCAAGTAATTTTCATCCTTAGGCATTGCTATAAACAGATCAGAAAAATATCTGTCAGGACAGTTTTAGGCAGATGACCATGATATGGAAAAGGACCTCTCAAATCTTTTCCATGTGTATTGTCTATGATTCTGAAAATGGGGAAATAAAAGCACACCTTATTGCAATTACTTGAAATGTTACACATACAATTAAATATTCCATTAAAAGACAGGATTTGATTTTTTGCATTTTGTTTTTGAGGGCATATTTGCTTGTTTTGGAGGGTTTTGTTGTTGTTGTTTGTTTGTGGGTTTGTTTTTTAATTCAAGAGCTATAATTTCTTAACTATGCTGAAGAAAGTAAGCATTTTCCAAACAGATAAGTATTTCAACTTGATCATGGAATTAGAATTAAGGACAGCTGGAGATCTCTTGCATCAGAATTACTTTTCTACAAAAAATGCTAAATGAATCCTGAAAGTGATCAAAGACTGCATATTAAAACATGGCATGATAAACAAGGCATCCAGTGACAGGTCTTATCACTCCTGCTCTCTCAGGGACTTGTAAGCTGTTGTGTTTGTACTCCACCTCAGTAGCAGAAAACATAACTAACAAATAAACACAAAGATGGTTTCAAAGTGATACTGTGAAATAAACAAACATGTACAGAAGGCAAACTTGTGCCAGAAGATGAGCACCATTTCAAAGAAATTTGTATCACATGGACAGACCTGGTCTGTTATACAAAATCAATGAGTCTGAGGATGTACACATGGCATTGAAAGAACTGTGAATGTTCAGCCATGACCTGGAGAACATGCATCCAAGAACTCTTCCAAGTACAGATCAACAACCAACTATTACTTCTTGAAAACACCCACAGTGCTTGAGAATTCTTTCTTTACTTTTAACACAGAGATACCAACATAATTAGTCTTTCCTAAATTATCTGTTTTTAATGCAGTTGAGACTGTTTTCACAGAAGGCTGAACGAATACCCAATCAAAAGTCAGTCAAGAGGCCCAAAATCATTAAACAATTAACAGAGTTGGGTTTTGGGGAGTTGTGGATAGCAGGGAGGAATGAAAGTATTTTAAAGGAGACAGGGAAAAGAAATGCCTTGCTTTCATTGTATACAGCCCCATCTACATTTAGTAACTGATCAGCTTACAAGTCTGCAAATACTTTATAGGATTTTATATTCAAGAAGTGCTCAATATGGTTTACCATATCACAAACTGTGATAAAAAACCCTATGACACAAATAAACACACTTACAGCCTGAAGACAGAAAGGTACAAAAGATGACAAGGATTGTACAGCAAGCCAGTGCTCCTTTGTCTAGTAAAATGTGCTGATGACACAGAAAATATTAAGTGAAAATACTGTAGGCCAGGTTCAGCACAGTCAATATAATGCTACACAGGCAGGACTGTGGTGCTTCAGTCAATAAGGCAAATATAAAAGAACCCCAAAATTCTTGTTTTTTGAATCTTACGATTTTTAGTCCAATGTCAGAATTTTACCCCTTTACAATCTTTTAAGGCTGCAGTTGGACAAAACATTGCTATAAAGCAAGTGATAAAGAAAACAGAGAATCATGAGGAGTAAATGTATCAGAAGCACAACAGATGTAAGCAGTCAAGGCTGTGTAGTCTCAGCCTTGACCTCCAGATGTACCACATTTATACCTCTGTAATCTCTCAAGCACAATCAAGGTAAATGGATAGCACATATCCCAAAGACAATCTTCCTAATCTTCCTTGCCTGGTGAAGTAAAACAGTGCAAGGAGAGAAGTCAATAACAAGTTGAACTTTGAAAAAAATAACAATTCCTTGAATCCACAAGACTGCATTAGATGCCACACTAGAGCATGACTCAAAATCTTGAATAGGGACGAGACTCAATGTACTTCTCCCTCTCCACACTGCTCTCCTCAAGGCAAGGGCAATCAGAACTTTTGCGCCATACAAGTTGCTGACACACTGCATGAAGCTTCAGCCTGTGCCCCATGGCAGAGCTGCTCTGCCAGCAGTGGCAGCTGAACTCCTGCTCCAGGCTGAAAACAGCCCATGGGTGTCTTGCAGGATCTCCCTGGGGCACCACTCATGCCCAACCAACCAACTTGACACACGAATTTAATCCTGCTGCTCTTGGCTTGATTTTGCTATTCCCTTCCTACAAGTTATTAACTTTGGATCTAGTCTGAGCAACAGAGAACAAGGAATCTTGGTAAAACGGAATTGAGTCTAAAAACAAACTCATCTTTAAAAGAACACTTTGAAAATTCCTCTTCTGATTTGGGGAGCATACAGGCAACCTTTAATATGGTCTCATCAGCCTTTGCTATCACCCTGCCTAGCAGCAGCTGGCACTTTACTCCTGTCAAATGCAGGTGACAGCTGTGTGATTCAATGCAATGTGAGTATCAAACCCACTATTAAAAACAAACAAACAAACAAAAACTTTCAGTAGCACAGAAAAAGAGCTTTAAAAAGAAATCTAAATCCTGTTCATTAGATGGCCCCCAATGGCTCTGCTCTGTGTAAACATACAGAACTATGATGTGCTACAAAAAGGTGATCTCAGTGGCAATGTGGAGCTGGAACCTTGAAACTTAGCAGAGGTAAAGCTTGGATGCTTTTGGCAGCCTTTCATCCACAAGTAAACAGAATGTTAGGTATGTCCAAACTATCCTTTTCTAGGTTTCTCTTTGAGAATACATTTGAACACATACAAATGCAAACAATATAAACCAACTAAATAATTTTTTGGCAGATTTTCAGCCTCTTCATGTTGCAAGGAAAGTGAGACATCAATAGCATTTTCTAATTGTCTGAAACTGCTCATTCTACCTCCATACGTAAAATCACCATGAAACACATCCATGCAGCAAAAGAATAATATCTGAAGAACCCAGCCTTGTTCCCTCAGGCTAGAGGCTGGCATTCTGGTGCAGCTCTCCTAGCACTGTTAGACACATCCTTGACCAGTCTGTAGTATCTTCTGACTTGGCTACAGTTTTCCTTCCCTATATGCAATCACTGCTCAAAAACTCTGTCCAGTGACATGAAGCACTTTGCAGTGACCACTTGAAAAGAGATTTTTTTTGACACTTCATTCCTTTCTTTTGAGAAAAATGACAAATAGTCTATTATAGTCATGCTTCATCTCGTGGTTAGGCAGAATCTAATACTTAAAACTCTCTGTAACTCAGATCTTTCAAAAGCTATCGTTTTAATCAATTGTAAAAAAAGATCCTTTGTAAATTCATCCATTATGTTTATCTCCCACCACCATAAAAGTAGTAACTCCACAGTCACATGTCCTAAATGCACTTCTAATGTGCCAGTGTCTTTGCTGATATCTTTTCTTTGCAAAATTTCATCAGCAATTTGCTCATAAAAGTCTTTTTCCTTCTGTTCAAATTGGACTGGAACATCCATTTCTACTTCACTTGGGCAATTCTCACTGAAATACAGCACAATGAAAAATTTCAGAGCTGTGTTCTTATTTCCATTGGTACCCAAAATTTCTGCTGTAATGTGAAGGTAGCAAAACCTGTTCTAGGGGGTATCTGGCTTCCAGGTCCTCTTAGTGACATTTTCAACTCTGTTGTGTGCAGACAAATAAACAAAACATAAAATTTCCAGGACAAAGAATTCAGCATGTGACACTATTTCTAACAATCTAGACTTCATGTGACATAAATACCAGGGAGTTGTGACTGACACTTCTTGAATATGTCAGAAGCTTCTTGTTTATTTGCTTTCCTCCCTTAGTCTTTACTTGATTTCTTCTGTCCCAGCATGGGGGATCCATGGGCTGCAGTCCCTTGGGTGTCCATGTTTGGCAAACTTTAACATTTAAAATTGGATAGTCTCCTGCTGTTTTCCTACTTACAAATTTGCCCAAGAAAGCATAAATGCTATTTTGAAGGCCTTAAAAAACCTGAAATAATTTTATTGAAGGGTTAATTTATATACCTGTCCTTGGCTGTACATTTCATGATAGACAGATAAATAGCTATTTGTATAGTGCTACTAGAAGCATATCCAAGTTCCAGACTCTTGTTCAGTATCTGAGGATTTGATTTGAAATTCTGTTAATATGTTGGACATTTTAAAGCAGAAGTCTTCAGACTACCATTTAGACTAGCATTTAAAAAAAACCCCTAAAATCTAAGATGAAAAAGTTATATTAAACACATTCTTTGCTTTCAAACAGTAACAACAGAAGGAAATACATTGTCCTCCCCCGTCCTTCATTAGATGAGCAATGAATTAAACCTGTGCAATTAAAAGAATCCAAACAAAATATATTTTAGTTCTCTGCTAAGTAAGTGACAGAATAACAGGAAAATGCAGGAACCTCAGGAGACCTCCAGATCAACATCCTGCTGGGAGCAGGGAGATCCATGTGGCTGGACTGTGTTCCTGAGGGTTTTATCCAGTTGGGTCTTTAAAACTTGCAAGTCATTTTTTTTCAGGGCTGCAGAAGCCTTTTAACCATAAACTTAGGAAACAGACTGTGTGCAGTACAAAAAAAATCAACTGCATCAGTTAGACCATATGTAAATATCTGTTTGTGCTTAATTGCTGATTTAATATGCACATATAGAAACCCTGTCACTACGAAGATATGCTAGACTGAAGGAACCTCTCAACATGTCTTGCAATTTTGTTAAACCATCAAAGACCATATTGGGATTCTCTAATGAGCCTCATCAATATTGCCATTGGGCATGTAGCACTGCTTCATGGAAGCAAAGCACAAAAACCGTATGTTCTTGCTCTCTATGGTTTATGAGTACTACATTAATAGAATAAAAATGAAAATAGTAGGGTAAGAATATACCCCAAATGGGATTCAGAAATCCTTACAAGGAGAAATTGTGATTTAAGAATATTGAGGTTTAAAAAAAAAAAGAACAAAACTAGTTTAGGTAAAAAGAAAAGATGACAGATGCAAAAAGAGAAAGAAAAACATGTACACTTACTTTTGGCAATGCATATTTTGGCAACTTCATCTGCACAAAGCCATTTCGACGGTAAGACACATAGTACTTGGTCCGATTTGCTGATGTTGTCTGTACAAAGGAAAAACAGAATCCTGTGACAGTTCATGTTAAATCTAAAGAATCTGAGATGAAAGACTGTTTTTTCTTTTAATCTGCAACTGAAATATGTAGCTATTACATTCATTGCATGTAATTAATTTGTACAATGTACTCCTAAAAGAGCAAATCAAAAGTTATGACAAAATAGACTCAAACTCTTTTGCTCTTCACTTTAGGAAGAAAAAAAGTTATTTACTTCCCTCCTTTGCCATTTCAGCAGTTTTGGGTGATACTTGAGATTTCAGCATCTCACTATTCCCCTTCCTTACGGATATATTTGTACCCATTGGCCTCCCACACCTTTGCCCTCTCATTGAGGCCCAGGCAGCAGCACTCTATCGGTTAGAGGTAGGGAGGAGATGGTAGGGAGGAGATACCTTGGCCAGGAACACCAGGTACTCCAAGAGCAAAATTCAAAGCAGAGGCTGAGAAGACCAGGTAGGTAATGGCTATTTAGTAATTTTCACTGAGTTTATAAAGGGTGGCTGCTTTGAAGAAATGCATTGGTCAAAAAAGAAAATGGAAGAAATTGAATGACATGTCAAAAATTTTTCTTTGGCTGTCTATGACAAATCAGATTGTGAAGCAGAAGCACAAACAGACTCATCTTTCTTTGACTTAAGGAATCCATTTAAAATCCTACTCTAATCTCACTGCTTTTCTCCTCAACTTTTGTGTTTAAAAAGGGAACCTGATTTGGAGGACTGCCTATTCTGAAGTGAGCAAACTTGATTTGGCTTGGTAAAAGGAGAGCTGATATATGACAGCAGGTCCACCTGCCTGAATACCTTAAAGATAACAAAGTATTTAGCATTGCAAGCATTTTCACTTTTCCTTTAAACACATTTCCTCTTTTCTTTTGTGGTATAAAGAATGTGATGATGGCCTTTAGGAATATGATTTCTTAAACGATGATGAATCAAAGCAAAAACCTCACCATTTGTTTGACTAGTGTTAAAGAGCAGTCTTCTTTTAAATGTATTTTTCAAATGTCACTCATTTTAAATTACTGGATATGATGCAAGGCAGCAGAGAATCAGAGCTGAAGCACCTAGTCATGTCAAGCCTCACTGACATTAAAGGCCATTCTGTGCTTAAAAACTTAAAAACAGTGTTGAAACTTTAATCCTCCTACTAAAATTAGCTCTGAAACTGTCTGCCTGTCAGTACAAACTGGGAAACAAATGAGTATTAGAAAGCTCCTGATCTTTGTGGATATAGATATATTAAAGAAATGGGATTGAGATCTTCCTCTAAGATGGTAAAAGTCTCAGACTTGAGCCAAGGTTAGTAGTGCAGATCTGCAATGCTCTGATTTCCATCTGCACAGCTCAGGGGATGTGAGTGATGCCATTAGCAAGGAGATGTCTCAAACTCTCCTTTTTGCACAGATGAGTCAGTCCCATCCTTTTTCTAACAGGTATTACTGTGGTATCACAAGGAGTCCCTGGTCTGATTCTAACTTATGCAGCAATATTTTAGACTGGTGGTAAAATAGTTTCCACATGGTTTCAACAGTATACTGTTTCTCAGATGTGCAGCTGCTCTGTGTGTGTGTGTGTGTGTGTGTGTGTGTGGTTTCACTGGAACAAGTAAATACTGTCCTGCATTACACCTCCGGGGTATGATCCCAGAGTGATCTTTTACCCTCCAATAATACAAATACAGTGAACTGCAAACCAATTTAGCAACTAGATTTACATCACATACTGTGGTTTACTGCAAAGAATTCTGAAAAAACTAGAGATGCTTCCCCATTACGTGGAACACATGGACATCTCATCTACTGGCACTGACATGTCTCAAATCTACAGAGATTGCATTACCAACATCATCAATTTGCCAGTAGCATCTGTCTATTACTTATGTGTGCCTTTCCACAGAATAACAACTCGAGATGCAGTTGTACAAGACATCCAGCAAAATAAAATGCTTGACAAGTAAGCAGCCAGTGTTTTGCTGAGCACAGCAGTCTGGAAGTTCACCTGGTGAGAAGCAGTTCTCCTCATCTACACACTATGAAATGGATTTTAGAGTGTGCCTGAGGGAAGCCACAGATGATAATGCCGTTGAGCAAAATAAGTGCCATGAGTGCTAAATCTGATCTGAAAAATGCCTACTTTACTCCAAAAATTCTTTCCCAGAGCCATTTTGCTGTTTCTTTGCAGTGTTAATTGCTGTAAAGCCATGGAGGCCCTTGACATCACTGTGCCAAACAAGAGCAGGACAGATACTTTGTGTCCCCACTACCTTAAGATCCTTGTGGAAAAAACAGCCCCAAAGGGAGTAAACTGCAAAGAAACCAATCTGATGCACACTGAGGCAGTAGTGAGGAGACCTATCCATTGACACAATATTGCTTTCCTGCAAAAGCCAATAAATAGACAAGCCTTGCAGCAAACAAAACATATCAAAGTAAGGGAAAAATGACAGCCAACCACTGAGGAATGTACAAACAACTTTCCTAAAAAGTCTTATAACATGACATAACTGTTCTTTGAGAAGTTCGTAGCTCTGATAGATTCAAATCACAACCAGTCCCAAGCACATAAAATAACATTTTCCAGTGTGCCTGAGCTGTACTGGTGCCATATGGCTGACAAAGTTCCAGCCCATTTTTCTGCATGCAGGTCTTGCAGTGTGAGAATGAAATAAACCCCAGTGTAATCTGGACCACCATGAGCTGTAGACGTGGCCTTTAGGGACATGGTTTAGTAGTGGACTTGGCAATGTTGAGTTTATGGTTGGACTCTATCTTACGGGTCTTTTCCAACCTAAATCATTCTGTGATTCTATACTAAGTTGCTCCAAGCTCCCCAGCTATGTCTGTTTCACCCTTTTGCTTCCTATGCACAGCCATGAGAGCTCTTTCCTGGCAAAACCTCTTCAGAGGAGAATCCTTAAGATGTGCCACTACTCTGTCAGTGGCTGTCCTTGGATGCTTTTCTCAGGGAATCTGTTCTGTGCTATGGAGGTACTGGAAAGGATCCAGAAGTGTTTGTAAGCATAAGAACAAAAAGATTGTGTTTCACCTAACGCATGAGAATACTTATAAAGAGTAACTTTGAACCACACAATCCACTTGGAAATGTTCATATAGTTACAGGGAAGGTGCTCACACAAATAAAAGATGCCCATTTTTTTTCTTTCCATTTTACAGATAAAGGAATGCTTTCTTCCGTGTAAAAAAATCATAAATTATCATTCATACTCTACAACAGTTTTCTCCCTGCTCCTTACAGTGTTGCTGCTGTTTAAAACTTTATTCTTGAATTTGAAAATGAGCTGTCTCTCCCAAAAGTGACAGTACCTGAAGAAATATGTAGTCATCCTGCACAGTCAGGGAATCCCGATCAGTGCTACCAGCAAATGGGACTGTCATTGTCTTATCAGAACAATTTTGAATCTGGCAAGTGATGTAGCGATAACCTGAGGGAAGAGAGACAGAAACATATGACAGGGCTATCAAGGGAAAAAGAAGCAAGCAGTATTAAATGTTATTCATGTAGGGAAAAAAAAGTTAGTTGTAGAATTATTATATTAAACCATCATACAAGAGCTTTTCAATCTCCAACGTACTGAGAATATATTAACTGCTTACAGTTCAGATCATTCCCTGGAGGCAGCCTGTTATTATCCAAATTTTGCTGGTCCAGAGAGATTAGGGGTTAGATGAATGAGCCATTCATGGGTGGGGATAATAGAAGGAGCCTCTTTTCTCACTTAACCTATGCACAGAGCTGAATTATTCACTTGGAGAAATGGCAGCCTGACACAACATAACTGAAATCAACAGATCAGCTCCAGTATAAAATTGTAATGAATGAGAAAAGAATCAGACTCCATTTAATAGACAGTGTGCTGATTTTTAAAGGCTGTTTTCAAAGCTCTGTAAGAACGTTCAGACACACTATTAACATGCTATTGGAACTGCTCTGTTGTGGCAGGATTTCTATATTCAGAGTTAATACGTTGCTGGAAAAGCCTGGACTGATTTATAATCAGTGGAGGCTATGGCCTTTCTCTTCCTCTCCAGTTAGCCAGGACTATCCTATCTTCCTGGGTTCTTAGAACAGCACCACTGCACCTTTGATTCAATCTGCTCTTATCAGAGGGAGCAGAGCCAACAATCATATCTCATACCCGCTGTGGCTTGAAGACCTTCTCCAAGATTCATGCTCTTGTACAGCTCACCTTTTGTCACAAGCTTCTGAGCACAAAGTACTTGAGTGACTTTCTCATACACAGTGAGGAAAATGTTATGTACACGATCTTGTGCCCAGATCACAGATTCTCACTACAGTCCAGGTACAGCATGAAGGAATAAATAATGCATCCCCATGTCCTTCATTGCTTTTGCAGTGTGATAGGAAATGCCTTCCACGTCTCAGGACTTTTAAGCAGAGAAGGCCAAACCACTATACAGGGTAAAAATTTTTTTACAAAATCTGGATTGGATTAAGAGGCAGTTAGAGTCCATTCATTCATGTTCTCCTGTTTCTGTCCAAATCATCACTGCAGAGACATTTGAGCAAGAGCAGCAATGGGCCATCTAAAAGTCTTGCAAGTATTCCTAATTCACATCACAAGGACTACAGCTCTTCATCACATAGGTGTGCAAAGATGCTGTTTCCACTAAAATCATGGCAATGCTTGTACTGATCAGTGCACAGTGTCTGTTGAGAACCAAGTCAGGAAATATTTCATGAGACTTTCTCTTTTTCTGCTGTTTCTGTTGAATAACAATAAAAAATCTTCCCATCCAGGTCCTGAAGAATCTTCTTACGCTGTCTCTAAAGAAAGCAGCTCACTGCTAAAAGATTTAGAAACTCTGTCATCTAGCTTTTAGCATGGTAACTTTAATTTTTTAATGGGCTGAAATGAAGAAAAGCTATGGGATCAAGCAAGTCAAGCCACATTCTTTACAACTAATTCTTAAGACTTCACAGGAACTTAGATCTGGTTCAAGGAATTAAATTATCTTTCAAGAGTACAATTGGTAACAAGAAACTATACAAGTTTTGGAATCATGTTGACTCTTTAGTACAGCACGTCCTGACTCCTAATCTGCTTTTTCATTTGTTTTCCTTTTGAAGTCTCAAAGTATATTGGATACTGTAACATGAGGAAATTCTGGGAGATGGTGGTTACTGCAGTAGACTTGACATATGCAACGACTCACATTAACAGACACTTACCCAGCACCAACACTGCATTGCCAGTTTTACTTTCAAATTGGGAAAAAATGTTCAATGTTTAACTGCCAGAATAAATTGCACTATTAATGGACATTTTCGATGGAGCATAGCATCTTGACGTCAACTTGCCTTAGAGTGGAAAACAAGTAGATTTTAAATTATACTATATTTTTATGTAATAGGACAGTTTTGCTGACTACAGATAAACAGAGAAAGAATCTGACTTGTACAATTTCTCTTCTGACTAACTTAAAAAACAATCCAAAAAGTACCTCTAAAACAAAGAGAAATGACTATACACTAGGGTATCAATTGATAACATTTTCATTTGCATACCTCCATTGGGGTCCTGGATTTCCATATGAACTAAATCAGGGTCTCCATCAACTCCAGCAATGGCCCTGAGAACATAATATAATCAAGTTATGTAGAGCCAGCTACAGAATAGTAATTATGTGGATGGAAGAAAAGAGAGGATTTCACCATAGCCAGCTTTAACATCCTAGCTGGGAAATAAAAATAAACCCCATTTATAATGTCCTATTACTAACATCTAGAAGGAAATTACTTTTTCTGTATTTGACATTATGTTTTTCTTAAATTTCTTTAGAATTTCTTTTACTAAACTATGCATACAAATAGGATCAGTTGAAAAAAAAAGAACAGAAATAGGTATGAAATTGGAAAAAAGCCCTTCATAATTATAAATATATATATATACAAATAGAGATATACACACACATGCACTGGCAAGCACTACAGCATCTTTTCCCAATTACATTTGACATTTGAGACTACAAGGCAGATTTAGTGCAAAAAAAGACTCAGATTCCTTTCTGGTTAGAACTATCTTAAACTTGACACACGGTTTCCATAACGAATTGATCTATCTTTGGTTAGTATATTCAAGCAAAGAGTAGATTCTGCTTTGACAAAGAAATAAAGTGAAGAATAATTTTGAAAAAAATATCCTGAGAAGGAAATTCAGTCAGAATTGATCAAGGCAGAGTTTAACTTTGAAAGGTGTAATGGGAATACAGGCTGATTTTCTCTTAATATCTCCGATGTCAAATATGCTCAGCCAAAAGATGAGTTTTCTACCCTCAGGGCTTCCATCCCAACCTGGGAATGGCAGCCCCAGCTGTGCTTTTTTCTGGCCCTTCTATTGTCATTAGTCAGGCAGATTCTGCAGAGAAAGCTTTGAGCTGACAGTTGTGCTGTCACGAAGCAAAGCAGAATCTGACCCCACTCCCACAGCCACATCACTCTTCTCAAGGCTCTTCACTGGCTTGGTAAGGGTCCTTTGAGTCAGCAAATGTGAGCTGGAGACATGCAAAGGAGATACCTTAAGTGATAAAGAGCATCTGGATGCAGACATTAAAATAGTCCATTAAGGTATTTAAGAGAAAATTATTATTTTGATACAATTATTAACAATCAGATGCAATAAAGCTATACTTTGGATTGAAATTACATCATTGTTTAATGATTTTAATAGCACTGATTTGTGAGGAGTGGTTAAAATTCAGCCTTGGTAATTGGTGGCTCCCTGGGAACGCAGGCCAGGGGGAAAGAGACTGGATGATTTCCACTGCTGCACAACAACCAGAAATAAGCACATATGCTGTTTTTCCCTTATAAGATAAATGATCCGTCCAAAGAAGGAAGGGGAGGGTGAGGGATGAGCCCCTCCAAGCCATAGGATGTCAAGGAAACTTCTAGTGGGATTTTTTTTCTTAGTAAATGCATGGAAAAATCTTGTATTTGCTAAGAATTTGGTCTCTCAAACAGAAACTATTTTAGCATTTTAGAGGCAATACATTAGGTCAGAGAAGACTTCAGATTCACTGAGGTCTGATAAGAATATATATGAGCAGAGGGAAGGGATCTGTGAACTTTTTTGCTGTGTGTGCTGTATCTGTCTTTCCAGATATCCACAACACCGAATCAAACCTGCTATCAACTCTGCAGTCAGCAATTTGAGGAAAGTGTTTGTGAATATTTCACTTTTTGTGTTGGACTTCATGCAGCTGAACCACAGAAACTTTAGGGCTGAATTTTCTGAGGCTCAGCCTGACATGCTGATCAGCATCAATAATGCAAAGAAAGCTTTTGGGTTCTTTTGAAATTACCTCTTGTATCTATAATTTATCACACATGATTTCATAAGCGTAGTTTGAGATATTTATCGATATCTTTACCTTCTCATCTTTCTTTCAATGTCCCAGAAGTACAATGATCTCACTTCTACCGTGCTCCTCCTAGCAGTGGCAGCTGACACAAGTAGACTTTAATCCTGCTCCCAGTGTAATCTTTTAGTGTAAGTGGATGTACCTGATCTGTTTTCATGAACACTGCAGAATCGAAGTTTCCAACCCAGACTACTCTTCTCCTCTAAACCTTTATTTGTCTAGATGTGACTAATTTACAAGGAAGGGGCTTTTCTTTTACCCAATCAGGAAAAAGTAAAAAAGTAATACCTATTTCTCCCTGAATTTCACACCTTTCCCCTACCCCTTTCTAAAATTACCCTTTATTACCAAGAGAATGGTTACTTCCAAAAGGTAACTCCACTGTTCCTAAACCAGCTGGATCACGTCACATGGTGTCCAGAGTGTAAAGAAGATTTAGGGTGACAGGTCCATACTGAAGCTTGACAAACATTTCTTCCCGTTGTCCTACCAGATTACACCACCCCATTCTGTGTCCCCAGTCCTGCCTCTACTTCACCACATCAGCCATCCCACTGAACTTGCCAGCTCCCAGCATTGGGAACTGTCTAATTTAAAGGTGACCCTAAAAGATGCAACTCACCAGGCTGTCAAAAGGAATGATCCCTAACTATATCTGTAGATCTCTAGCTTTAAACATGTCTAAGAGGTGAGATGCATGCTTTAAGTGCCAAGTTTATCACTTCTGAAAGGCAAAAATTAAGCAGAATATTTCAAAAATAGGATTTGCATTTTTCATTACTCTAATTGTACCAATGAGCTATAACAGCAGAGACTCTGCTCATGGTAGATGTTATACCCCCAAAGTCTACTTCTGAGTATCAGCTGCAGAGCAGAGTTTCTGAACTCCAAAGTCCCTTTACCCAGCTGTTAGGGTTTTTTAGGAGCTCCCC